>NC_140246.1:12825589-12863089 GCF_949987555.1 Borostomias antarcticus
AAGATGCTCTTCAAGGCTGAACATAGAGTCCTGTTGAGCCACAGTAACTTTACATAACATTACAGTCATTTAGCAGAAGCTTTCATCCAAAGCAACTAACAATAATTGCATTTAACGTAGGAAAAGCCAATGTACTACTACTAGTGCATCTTCTTTCTAAAACAAGTGACTAAGAGCATAATCTAGTGCCGAAGGCAAAGTGCAAGAATAGCAATTTAAAATACAATAGGTGCTTAAGAGGGAGGATTGTTGTAGTACTTCTTGAAGAGATTAGTTTCTTGAGTTTTGAGCCTGCGACGAAAGATTGGGCAGCGACTCTGCTGTGCTGACGTCAGTGGGCCGTTCGTTCCATCACTGCGGGGCCACAGGACAGAGAAGAGCCATGACCGTGTCGATCGACCGCAAGGGCCTCGGAGTGACGGAGTCGAGCTAGCAGAGCGTAGCGGTAACTAAAGTTCCTTGGTGAAAAATAGTTTGACACACTGTCTCTTTCTTTCTCTCTCTCTCTCCCCCTCCGACTCCCTCTCATTGACACCTGTCTATAACTCACAAACTAATGAGCAGAAGGGTTCTGCTGCCTGTCACTCTCTCCCACACACTTACACACAATATAATGATCTATTTAATGTAGTCTTTCTTCAGTGCAGTCTGGTCTTTCAGGAACACAGGTTCGGTGACCTTGACACAACAAGAGCAAAGTTAATTGTTTGTTTCAGCTAAGTTAATTTCCTGTTGCCGCACTCGGGTCAACCTCGCCCACGACGACAACCCCCAAATGGGAAAACGCTGCTAGAAACTCACCTCAATCGGCTCGTCCTCTGTGTGGGTGTTAGGACGAGCGAACCTGAGGCCCCGGAGCGAAACGAGCCGCTCGCCGCATTTTATACGAATTAAAGTCTATTCTAACTCTCCCGGTGTGCGCCGGATCACTCGTAGTACTTGGTGTCTGTTTGCCCCCAGGATAAAGCAGCACGGCTGTGCACAGGGCACCTAGAGGTTCTTTACACTGGCTCCGACGCGACGATGCATTCACTTCCCAAAACAGAAGGAACGTGGGAACCGCCGGTGAGAGAGGAGGCCCACAGATACTGATCCCCGAGATGAAGAATGCCATTATATAAAAAGCGGAGCCTTTTCTCAAACACGCGCGCGGCCCGCCGGTGTCATGACTGACCGCGCCGAGAGAAGCTGAGGTTATTACCTGCGGAGAGAAAGTAGAGAGAAGCGCACGGTTCAGGGCCCCGACTTCACTGGATGCGGCGATAAGTGGGGGCAAAGGAGCAGCAGCTCCAGAGTCGGGCGACTGCAGAACAAGCGCCGTCACGAGGAGGAGGAGGACAGAGACGGCGAGGAAGAATAGGAGAGCAGGCGGGAAAAGAGACCCAAATTTATCTCTCCTCAGGGAAGTTAGCCTAGCGCATACACACACGCGCGCGCACACACACACACTAATGGATGAAAGACCCGCTGCACCACCACTGACGATGCTAAATTACCCTGACCTCCTGTTATTTGGCGGTGCTGAACTCCCCAGTTGGATAATTTCACAGCACAGATGCAGCGCTGAGAGGCATCGAGGTTCACCCTTCATTCCACACACACCTTATAGCTCCTCATTCCTCTAGTACACAGATATAGTAGGCTATATGTGTATTTTGTCCTTGATGCTGTTTATTGGGTAGCATGTCCATAATGTACATATGTACATAATCATAAAGAAGCAATCGCAGATGTGTGAGGAGAAGAAACAGGATGTTGTGAACAACGATGTGGCTTCGTGCTGAGAATACTAGCGCGTGTGTGAGCGTTAGTGTGTGGATAAAAAGTGTGTGTGTGAGCGTTAGTGTGTGGATATAAAGTGTGTGTGTGAGCGTTAGTGTGTGGATACTAGCCGGCCCCATTATGCTTTTGTTGATGGCCAATTTGTTCTCCTTACAGAGGTAGGGCTAGCTATGATGACTGATACAACACAAAACCACTTTGTGTGTGTACCCTCCTACATTGTCATTTCTCTCCTTCTCTCTCTCTCCCTCCCTGCCTCCCTCTCTCTCCCTCTCTCTCTCCCCTTTTGTGTTTTATATTGATAGTTTATTTATATCCCCCCCACCCCCAGATGAGTCACACCATATTAGGGGCGAGTTCAATCTGAAAATATTGTGCATTGTTTTCTACCGTTTCCAGGTTGAACAACACGTTACCTCAAAACGGTGTGCAACGGGCTTTGAGGTAGGATTCCTCTCGTTTGGTGGGTATGTCAGAGGTGTTACCCACTCAACAGACTGATATGTAAACCCGGCCCTCTCTTCTCAGCTGCCATACTGTAGTTGCAACGCTTGCATAACACACAGGGGGTTCAACGCCATGGTTCATATTAACATATGGGGAGTGGAGCTAGATCTGTCATCCTACTCTACTCTAGATTCTTGGTGAGTACAGAACTTGGAGTATCAGATGGCGAGAGCACATCTCTACCCTGCGCCAGCCACTGTGTTGGGCATTCAGGGGGGTTTCATTCATCCAAATATGCCGGAGATTAAACTTCAGTTCGAACCACAAGTGGACACCGTGTGAAAATTGTCTAGTGTGTGTGTGTGTGTGTGTGTGTGTGTGAGAGAATTAGATTAGGCCCCTCTCATGGCTATGAGATACACATAATAAGATGGCAGCCAATCAGGAAAGATAATAAACACTGAGGTTAAACAGGCAGCATCTGAGATGAATATATTACTCGACTCCACTTACTGTAGCTCTACTCTACTATTCTACTCTACTTTATGCTACTGTACTCTACTATTCTACTCTACTTTATGCTACTGTACTCTACTCTACATGTCTCTAAAGTGCACTCTGCTTTACTCTACATTACTCTACCCAAACTGTGATCTTGTCTATACTAGTATTAGAATGGCAACAGTGTATGCCATTACCCTCAACACATTCCTGGTGTGTGTGTGTACCATATACATGGCCAATAAATCTACTGCCAATTAAATATAAATGAATTCATTTTTATTCCTCTGGTGGCCTAATAGAATATGCGTGGAGGGATTGATAAGCGTCAGTGTCTTCTGTGTTCTTCTCTAGCCTTGGCTTTCATTCCTCTGCTGCCATCATTTCGTCGTTTTTTTTCATACAATCTGTGCAGAGAGAAAGCAATTTTCTCAGGGTTATAAGCTAATTAGCCGACACCGTATGGTCCCTCCTTAAATCAAACACTGAGCTCATTCCAGCATGTGTCCCTCCTGTTTGTGTGACCACGGAGAGGTGGGAGGGCCGATCGAGAGGAGAGTTAGCCGGCCAGATCACCAGGCATTACAGCGCCGGGATGTGTTGGACCACAACCTATTCGCTTCACTTAACCTTTAGCTATCTGGGAATTGGTGAATCTGTCCTCCCCGGCCGGTCTT
Organism: Borostomias antarcticus; assembly: GCF_949987555.1. Lineage (NCBI taxonomy): Eukaryota > Metazoa > Chordata > Actinopteri > Stomiiformes > Stomiidae > Borostomias > Borostomias antarcticus. Next base: position 12,828,997 of record NC_140246.1, read on the forward strand.
CTCTCATCATTACCACGGACACAATGGGCTCCGCGGGCGGCGCCGTCGGGATGTCGACTTCTCCAGCCTTGCAGAATGAAAAGGTCTGGCCGCCGCGGACGGGAGGAGGACCTTTCCAGCGCCTCTCCCCTCCTGAGGTCCCGGCTCGCCGCCTCCCGCCGGAGGTCAGCTGAGGACAGTCCGCGGCAGCGGGCGTGTCTGAGACAGTGACGTGTCCATCCTCCGGCCTTTGACCCCCCGACGCCATCCTGAGGCAGCCCCGCGCTGCAGTCCAACCCCCCCCACCCCTCACCCCATCACCTGTCTACCCTGTCTCATGCTCCATCAATCCCCATGACAACAACACAAGGACATACCGGGCCTCCTGGGGGCTGTGAACGCGCATGTGTGTCTGTGTGTGTGTGTGTGTGTGTGTGTGTGTGTGTGTGTGTGTGTGTGTGTGTGTGTGTGTGTGTGGTGAGGGAGGATGCTAGAATAGACACACACACAGGTCTAGGTGGACCAAACCCTGCTTCACAACAACAGCCGGATGTGATTGACAGCAGCATGCGTACAGAGACATCAGCGCTGGTTGAGTGGCAGCAATAGATGCTACTGACACCATCGTGTCATGGTTAGAAACGCCATTAAAGTCACCCTCAATGCCACCACTGAGGCTGATAAGCAGTCAATAGATACATTAACGGGTTGACAGGATACGTTTCCTTCCCATTGTGCATGCGGGATATGAAATATTCTTGACCTGTGGAACCCCTCTTTCTTTGAATGTGCCAAATTTGAGCCTTCCATTAAGAATAAGTGCCAAAGACATTCTTCATCCATCTATACCCATCAGTTCTTGGCCCTGGTGAAATCATGTCCCCTGGTGGTGGATAGGTGTACTGCATCCCAGTCTGACATGGTGAGGACAGCAACCATTAAACAGGTGCTGAACAGCAGGGTGGTGATGCTGACTGTGCAGCTACACTGTAGCTGACGAATGTGCCTCCTCTTTGAGTACCACGGCACACACACACACGCACACACACACACACACACACACACACGCACACACACACACACACGCATGACACTGGCTTCGGAACACAGCAAAGCTCACAGCCTTGTTGTGTCTCATTCAGCTTTGGGGGGATATATCAAATAATTGCCGGCTGTAATCCTAAATAGCTTCCGGCTAAAAGTGCACCTTAATTGTAGTCGCCTGTAATAGAGGCTTAAAGTGGCTGCGTGAGGAAGTGCAAAACTGTCCCACGGTGGAAGGATTATAGGCTACTCGGCACACACTATCGTACGTTACATGATGCGAATGCAGTCACCTCGCGATGCATGCCCTGAAAGAATGAACACTGGGATGCTCCAAACTGAGATACTCTCCACACTATCCTATATATGATCCAGTCAGCTGGATTGAGGGCCCGTTCAGCGGGCCTGGTGCCAAGCGGAGCCTGGTCCCGTGGCGCCCAGAGGCCCCAGAGTCCCGTTCGAATGCCCCTTTGCCAAACGGAGCACCGCGCTGTGCGGGGATTGGTCCAGCGTTTTGGGCAATATTTGATGCAGTGTCGGAGCGTCCTCCAGGAGCCGTTTTTTTTTAGGTCAGGCCAAAGACGCTCCCTGGCTGTCGGCAGTACGGGACGGGTGGGAGGGATTGTATGAAACTGCCCCAGATCAGACGAAGGCTTTGACTCTGTGTAAAGTATGTCAAAAGCTGGAGGAGCGAGCGAACAGAGCCCCCCCCCCCCCCCCCCCCCCGCCACTCTGTTTTCTTTCCTCCTGGCAACCCCATCTTTCTCTCTGTCTCTCTGTCTCTCTCTCTCTCTCTCTCTCTCTCTCTTTCTCTGTCTCTCTCTCTCTCTCCCTCCCCCTGATTTGAGGCGTTCTTCCGTGGTGAGTGATGTGCCGCCGTCTGTCGCAGAGTGAGGCTGGTGAGGAGATAACACCACAGACTACGCAGCGTTTGTTTACAGCGTTTGTTTACGCCTTCTAAGAGTCTAAGATGGTACGGTATACAGAGACTAGGCTTTTAAAAGTTTGCTTTTGAAGGAAGTCTTTGGAGACTTAGTATAATAATAATACTTAGAAGTATTATACTGTAGAAGTGCATATGTGCGTGTGTGTGTATTTGAGAGAGAGAGTGTCTGTGTATTTGAAAGAGAGAAAGAGAGTGAGTGAGATTGTGTGTCTGTGTATTTGAGAGAGAGAGAGAGTGTATCTCTGTATTTGAGAGAGAGAGAAAGATTTTGTGTATCTGTATTTGAGAGAGAGAGAGAGAGAGAGAGAGAGAGAGAGTATGTCTGTATTTGAGAGAGAGATTGTGTGTATCTGTGTATTTGAGAGAGAGTATGTCTGTGTATTTGAGAGAGAGAGAGAGAGAGAGAGAGAGAGAGAGAGAGAGAGAGAGAGAGAGAGAGATTGTGTGTATCTGTGTATTTGAGAGAGAGAAAGAGTGTGTGTGTGCGTGTGTGTGGTGGTGGTGGGGGGCATGGTTGATGACTACAAACTGTGAGTGACATCAGCAGGTTTAGTGTTGAGGGGACAGGGGAGTATCAGACAATCGGGAAAGGCTCGTTGGGGACACTGTTAATGTGAAATCGTTATGTAAATCCAATCTAATTAACGTGAGCCCACTCTACTCCAGTCTTGCGCGTGCACATGGAGGGTGGTAAATCATATTATTACTGCGGCTCGTTTGCATAACCTAATATAACCTAATACCCTGTCGGCCAGTATCTTGTTCAGGGAGGAGAGATCAACATGCGTCGCTCAGTCAATGTTTGCACAGATACGTAACAAAGGCATTTAAGGCTATCTAACGTGCTTTGAGTGGCACATATTGATCACATATTGATCTTCTCATTTGATAAAAGTGTTCCACATTAAACAATTTGAAACAATTCCCTCGGCCTCATTGCTGTGATTAACCCGGTTAGAAAAGAATAGAACAGTCCAGCCATAGCTGAACAATTGGCCTCACCTCAAACAGTTAAAATCATCATCACACACAAAACATACAATACTTACTGTAATGTTACAACCAACACCTCATGTTGGCACAGAATGTGGGCGAAGTCGCACTGTTGAAATGTTTTCTCCGCCATGGGCATCGTCCAGATGGGAGACTCGCAAACTCAAAGAGACGGAGAACATTAGCTATGGCTATAACTTTACTATCAGGTCAAGGTTCCCAGCTGTTTTTCAGTTTTACCAATGATTTTACTAGCCTTGTTCACAATCCTGGACAGTTATTTTGCCCCCCAACATGATTTTTATTGGTGAAAAAGGCATGCAATCACCGTTTTACAATGCTGGACAGTTTGCTTCTGTTTGTTCTTTATTTTAAGGTTCCCAAACCAGACTCTCAAATTAAATGTCAGGTGTGTTCCATTAAATAACAGGCTCCTGACTGACACCAAAGCCCTTCAGCTAATTAAGAACAGATTAATTAAAGAATGGTGTTATGCTGGTGGTGCTAGGCTGGTGTTAGGCTGGCCATCTTAAAAATGTTACAGTGTCACTGAGTTCTGTGAGGCTAAGCTTTTCTAGCAGTTTAGCATTCCTTGAAGGTCTAGTGTCCCTGCTGACTGCTGCTGACCAATTAAAGTAAATAGCACATGGGGCGCCCCCGGTAGCTCAACGGGCTGGGCTAGTCCTTTCTGCAGTGGCATGGGTTCGAATCCGGCCGACGCCCTTTGCTGCACGTCTTCCTCTCTCTCTCTCTCCCACCTTTCCTGTCTGTCACCTACACTGTCCTATCACAATAAAGCTGAAATGCCCTAAAAAATATCTTAAAAAGAAAATAGCACAGGCTCCCACCGGTTTAAACCTAAATGGGATCTCCCCAAAAATAATGCGTCCCCACCCCCCTCTTCCTTCCGCCCCACCCCTCTACATTCTCCTATTAGTGACTGATCCACTTGAATTGCCCATTACGAAATAAATCAGGGTATATTCCGAACTGATGCAATTGAGGTGGAATTGACCCCAACCGTGCTCAGTAGAGCTGAGAGGAGTGTAAACAAGGCACTAAACACGACCTATTAATGCAATGTCGTACCGACTGGAATCCGCTGCCGCAGGGAGCCCAGCTGCGTCATATGATATCACACACTCACACACACACCGCAGCGCATGAGACTTCCCATGAGCCGGCCCCTCCACCACACCCCCCCCCCCCCCCCACCTCCATTTCCACAATGCACCGGATTAACGTAATGTCTCTCCTGCAGGGAGGGCCTGTGTCACCCGACTGAAGTAGTGTATCTGAATGTATTTTTAGGTGTGTTCAGTTTATCTCAGGGCTCGCTCTACAGTCAGCGGAGCCCGTTTTACGGGGCAAGCTAAATCAAGTTCACCCTGTAGCAGACAGTCTGGAGCACAGAAGCTGGATGAGGATCGGTCGTGTGATCATGATGACGGTTTAACCCCCGGAATCAGAGGAGTGACGGGGGCCGAGGGGCCGAACGCAGCTGTAATGCAGGGGAACATTCACATCACGTTTAACGGGCCTCCGCGGGACATGGGGGGGGTTACAGAGCATCACTGCTCAGCCCGATCACCAGCTGCTGCTCGCTTATTTTAGACCATGAACAGAGTGGAGCATAGGAGGGATGCATACCTGGGCTATGTTCTGATTATGTGTAAGGGAGGGGCGCTGGGATGGTGTGTGTGTGCGTGTGTGTGCGTGTATGTGTGTGTGTGTGTGAGTTCCGGTGCCCTTAGATGTTCTATCATGGATAGAGAAAGGTCGGTGTAACCCAGGATTCAATGTGCTTTACTGTAACTGCAGGTTCTGATGTGACTATGACTGGAAAACGCACACACACTCTTTCACTCACACACTCTCTCACTCTCTCTCTCTCACACACACACACAAAGACACAAACACGCACACACACACACACACACATATACTGGCAATAATATTCTCCTCCTGTAATTAGTTCTGTGTATTCTCATCTCAGACCTCAGGCTCCAGTGAGTCACAGTATTAGACAGCGTTGTAAAACGCTCCGTTAAACAGTTTGGAGCCTTTATATGACCACGCTGCCCGATCCGAAGGGCAACAGCAGGCTGTGTTGTCTTTGGAGCGATCACCACAGGAGCACCCAACAGAATATGGTCCAGAATCACCAGGATTCACCGAGGATTCACACTAAATGTTTTTCCTCACAGAGCAGTTGAAATCAGGATGGTTCAAGGTCGCTGTTCAAGGTTGTGGAAACATGACGTAACCTGATATATGGTTATCAAATCAAGGCTAGCATACATCATAATAATACAGTAACTTTGTTAGGGGGTGTCAGGGTTGAAATTGGTCTATGGCACCAGAAGCAATAATAATGTTCCCCAGAGGGTCTGATTAAAACAGTCAGCTGATCATTACTGTTATTGGGGTCCACATGTGGGGGCGGAGGTCTTTCTTAATCCGGTTAGTGAGAGGGGGCTGGAGGGGGCGGGGCTAGAGCTGTAGAGGAGCAGTAGAACAGGACTAGGACAGGAGTAGAACAGGACTAGGACAGGAGTAGAACAGGACTAGGACAGGAGTAGAACAGGTCTAGGACACGAGTAGAACAGGACTAGGACAGGAGTAGAACAGGACTAGGACAGGAGTACAACAGTTGTAGGACAGTTGCAGAACAGGAGTAGGACAGGAGGACAGTTGTAGAACAGGAGTAGAACGGGGGTAGAACAGTTGTAGAACAGGGGTAGAACAGGAGTAGAACAGAAGTACAGAAGTAGAACAGGGGTAGAACAGTTGTAGAACAGAAGTAGAACAGGGGTAGAACAGGAGTAGAACAGAAGTAGAACAGGGGTAGAACAGAAGTAGAACAGGGGTAGAACAGTAGTAGAACAGGGGTAGCACAGTTGTAGGACAGGGGCAAAACAGTAGGACAGTTGTAGAACAGGAGTAGAAAAGGGGTAGAACAGTTCTAGGACAGGGATAGAACAGAAGTAGTACAGGGGTAGAACAGGAGTAGAACAGAAGTAGAACAGGGGTAGAACAGTTGTAGAACAGGGGTAGCACAGTTGTAGGACAGGGGCAAAACAGTAGAACAGTTGTAGGACAGGAGTAGAACAGTTGTAGGACAGGAGCAGAAGGGAGAGAACAGCTGTAGAACAGGAGTAGGATAGGGAAGAACAGCTGTAGAACAGGAGTAGGATAGGGAAGAACAGCTGTAGAACAGGAGTAGGATAGGGAAGAACAGCTGTAGAACAGGAGTAGGATAGGGAAGAACAGTTGTAGAACAGGAGTAGGATAGGGAAGAACAGCTGTAGAACAGGAGTAGGATAGGGAAGAACAGCTGTAGAACAGGAGTAGGATAGGGAAGAACAGTTGTAGGACAGGAGTAGAACAATAGGACAGTTGTATAACAGTTGGGACAGGGGGAGCGCAGCTGTAGCACAGCTGTAGGACAGTTGTGGAACAGGTGTAGGACAGGGGTAGAACAGTTGTAGGACGGTTGTAGGACAGAGGTAGGACAGGGGTACGACAGGGACAGCCCACCAGGTGTTCGTACAACGTGACCAATGTGAAGCCAAGAGGCGTAGCAGCCAGGGGGACTATTTTAACCAGCCCTACACAGAGACAGGGCGCCACAAGCCATAAATCAATCATCTAAATTCACAGACAGCTTTTACCCTCTCGACATCACTGCAACACTCAGATTGGCTTCCCGCTCTACAGGTAAGTGATCTCATTGTGGGGGTTAGATACAAAAGACTTTCTAGATAAGATGCCAGTGCTTATAAAACTGAGCAGTCTGTTTGAGTGACTTCTAATTATCCGAGGCAGAATCTGGATTTGCTTACTATCATTGAGGAGGCAACTGCCCTGTATAACCTCCTAGAATAGAAAGCTTCGAGATCAATGGAGAAAATTTGACTTTTGTGTGGCTGCCAGCAGTGTGTGTGCGTGTGTTCTTACCTCTCGCAGAACACCGGGCTGGTGTGTTAATGTATAAGACCTCACACCCCATATCTTCCTTATATTTAGTGCAGGAATTCTTCTGTTAAACATGTCTTTTATTGGTCTTAGAATTCCACCTCGTAAATCAGCTCTGCTTTGAGTCCCCTCCCACTCTAGTGTGTGTGTGTGTTCACACAGAGCTAATAAGGCCTGCTGTGCTGTCACTGTGTCACGGTGAAGGTCACAGGTTCAGTCCTTGTGTGTGTAATGTCACTGGGCCACCATTAAGGCCGACATGCCTCCACTCGGTACTGTAGGTGCGTTCGAGACCGGGGGACCGTGACACCTGTCTGCTCCGGGCCCCTTAAGCCTCCGTAACAGGAAGAGGGATTACCGACCGCGTGTTCATCCCAGTCTTCAAACACAGCGCAGGGTGTGTCTGGACCATCCTCAGGAGAGGAGAGAGTGGGGGGATATGGGGAGGGGGATGGAGGGTTGGGGGGGGGACGGGGGGGGCAGCAGAAATCGAAGGATCTTGTTTGAAACCGTATTCACCTTCACCCTTTGAGGCATCGGACGATTTCATCCGAGGACCCTATTAACAAGGAGGACGATCACAACTCCTCGCTGTAATTACAGCCACATAATTATCAGCCGCCGACACAGTGATTTGTGTTCAGTTACAGCGGCTCGTAACGTTTATGGTTGCAGCACAGGGATGGCAGAGCTACCCTCGAATAGGGGTCCGTTTACAGTTTACGAGGGAATCATTGCTGGGTGTAATATTGCAACCTGTGTGTGAAAAATGGTCCAATTTTATATACGTTCTCTGACCTTACATATTGTGCCATATCAGTATGCTACAGCGCAAATCATATCTTACGGGATTGTTATAGTGTTTTATCTTACATCACAGCTTATCATCTGATATGTTTGGATGCATCCAGACCAGTCGCCAAAGAGAAAAAAAAGCATCATAAAAGGCTCTAATCTGCCATGTGGCACCTGAATGGGCCTGAGGGGGAGGCACCAGGTTGTTGGTGCGTCGCCCAGCTGTGTGTGTGTGTGTGTGTGTGTGTGTGTGTGTGTGTGTGTGTGTGTGTGTGTGTGTATAGCAAGTGACCACAGCTATGTTGGCTTCCCACCAGGACTCCTAGACCAGCACAGCCATGTCTGAAGGGTGAGTGTCCCCACTGTCGATCGCCTGGAATGAACGACCTCAATATGTAACCAGGATGGAAAATAATCCCCTGCTTATCTGTCTGTCGTCTGTTTGTCTCTGTCCTTTGGCTGTCATTTGTGTTTCCATTTGCAACCTGTTGATACAGACCGGTGAGTGAGCCGCAGATATAGATCCTATGTTGTTGTTGTTTGTTTTTTATTTCCCAAGCACAATTAAAACCAGGGAAGGTGCTAAGATTTCTAACAGCCTAATAATACACACCGCACACTGTCGCCATTTCTTACAGCAAGCACTAATACCCTGATCAGCAGCTAACAATGGCCTTGAGTCAGAAGTCAGATGTTTACTAGTATAGAACACGAGTAACTACAACGTCACCACAGCTCTGATCAGGAGCTAGTCCCCCCCCCCTAAGCTCACTAACTCCACAGTTGAGAGGTTGATCCGGCGGTATTAGCTCCACGTTCACACTAAACCTCCTGATAGTAACCGCCACTGTCAGACAGTGCCTGTACCAGTCACCTCCCCTAGCCCGGGTTTATCCGCTGGCATTATCTCCACTACGGCAGCTGGCTGGTCGTAAAGCACACTCCCCCTGGAAGACTGTGCCTCTGTCACTCTTAGTCTTGGAAGAGGGGGGCGTGTTGTAACACCTTGATGCGGGCAGAGGCATCCTAATCAGTCCAGCAGGCATCCTGAGCATGCTGGCCCGGTCGCGGTGGAATAGCCCTCTGTGTGCAACTGAGCTAACATCGTTAGCCTGGCTAATGGGCCCGTCTGAACTGCCCGTCTCCGCTGGACTGGGAATGAAGTGATCTAATGATCTACTCTGCTCCTCCGTTTCAAGAAAAAGCCAAAGTACTCAGCAGTACGCAGGTTACTATTGAAGGTAGGTCTGAAATACACTCACATGCACGCACGCACACACACACACACACACAACAGAAATACCATTTGAGATGCTGTTCTGCTCGCTTGATAACAGACCAAACTACTGAAGAAAGCAGAGGATCTGCTGGTGGTCGAGAGAGACCGCAAGATCTCAGAGAGGGAAGCGGCCTTGAACGAGAGAGCTCCGCCCCTCAAACTGTCTGGCCTATCAGTACAGGAGCTTCAGGTACGTATAGCCAATCATATAGGCCGTTGTCTGGACACACTTGCCCAGACGCCTGAGGAGATCGGAAAGTGGTTGTTAGGTGTAAACAAGATGTCCGAGACAATACCTAGACTATCTACGGAAGGACAAAGGCTGATCTGATGGCTTGTGATCTTGTTCAAATGTGTCTAATGACAGCTTCGCTGCAGGCAGGCAGACAGACTCTTCTCTGATCTTTACCACTAATTGGGGCAGAGACATATAACTGAGTCTGGATGGGGGAACAGGACAGTCTGAGTGAGTCTGAACTGTAGCCATTGAGCCCTGCTCTCATCATTGCTTTTCCCTTGTGATTCTTCAGTAAACACCACATCTCTCTCTCTCTCTCTCTCTCTCTCTCTCTCTCTCTCTCATACACACACACTCACACACACATACACACACGCGCCAGAACATCCATACAGCCCTCGTGCCGCCCGTCAGGCTCACCAATGACTCGGCATCAAACGCTTTTATAGAGCGTTTGATGATGAATTCCACGTCTCTCTGAATTCCGCAGCTTAGAGGAGACTGACTGTTCTCTGTTCACAGGAGCTGTGTAAGGACCTGCACAAGAAGATTGACATAGTGGATGATGCCCGCTACGATTTGGAGTTGAAGGTGGCCAAGAATGACATGGAGGTATGCTCTTAGTAATGGAAATGAACCCTGGGAAATTAAGTTTACACTCTCTGCTTTATGATTCACAGAGAATGTTTTCTGTGATTCGCACAGTTACCCTGGCAACTCTGCAGGGTGTCTGTTCTGTATTCACCTTTTATTCTCTCCTTTGAAAATATGTTTGGTAGAGCTTAGGTTTTCTCAGCAGAGGCCTATAATACTGTACATCTAAGGCCAGTTTCCTAGATGAAGCATTGTTTAGAGATAAATTCTCATTCTCAGTGTAGTGTTGTTCAATCAGGACCAGTCTAGACGAAATCTTGCTTCAAATCTGTAGATGACACCAACTTTACCTGTCAGAGTGTAGTCCTGGGAGGTCGGTTGCTGTCTGGCTCTGATGTTTGCTGTCTGGTTCTGGCTCAGATCCAGTCACTGACCCACAAAGTCTTTGAGCTAAAGGGCCGAAAGAAACACGCCCTGAAACGGGTGAAGAAGACATCTGACATGATGGGTGAGGGCAAGATTGCCAGTAAGGAAGACTTCAAATCCAAACTGAAGACTGTGAAGAAGGAGGATGAGAAGGTTTGTTTGTTGTTGTTGTTGTTTTTTTTAACCAAAAACAAACTACATTATAGTCACGATAGTGGTCCTGTGGTGCTCTGTGGTGCTTGACGATACTTCACACAGGACTTTGTCCTCTCCACAGAAGGAGGAAGTGACAGACTGGCGTAAGAACGTGGAGGCCCTGTCAGGAATGGAGGGCAGGAAGAAGATGTTTGCTGCTCAGTAAGAGAACTTCTGACCAACAGGAAGCTGTCTGAGAGAGGGCGTGGCTAGTGCTACATCTACTCATCTACTCTACTCTGGCGGTAATATATGTTGGGACTTCACCGACTGTTTTGTGCTGTGAAATTATGAAGTGTTATGAAATGCAGGGTATCTGAAGGGACAACGCAGAACTTTTGTAACAGATTGTGTGTGAAAGAAGTTGTGATTTATATTCGCTGAGATTTGTCTGCTACTTTTTTTGTTGGGAAACTATTCCAAAAAGGAAGAATCTACCTTCAACGTAATGAGTTGTGTAAATACATTTTGATTTAGTCTGATGTTAGTCAATGGATGTGTTTGCCAGTATCATTTGAAATAATAATCGCCTTTCATATGATTCTTTGACATGATATGACACAACATAAAGCAATAAAATCTCAATATTATATGTGTGTTCTTATTTATTTTGTATTTATTTCTACTTTGACTGGGTTTCGGACAGTTCAGCCAGCTGTTCTCACTGTGGACTGTAGATGGCAGCCTAAATCAAGATGTTGTGCTGAGTAAACAAAGATGGCAATTTTCACCTCTTGTCATTTCTGTCATTGAAGTTCATCACTATGACCACCAGGGCTGCCCAATAACCTGGTTACAGTCTAGCGTGGTGAGTGATTGCAGAGTCATCGGTAAAGCGTAATCCTGACTTGAGATCCACAAGACTAACTTGTAGCCTACTGTTGAGCTTCGTGGAATCAGGATGGTCTCATGAGGCTACTGTTGAACGACTCCATGAGTGAGATCAACCCATGGTCCCATAGGGCCTGTCCTTGTTGGTGATGTTGGTCTGTCATGGCGGCTCTGTCTGATTCAGCCCTTTTTGGTAGGTACAGTAGCTATTTGCCTGCTTTGATAGGGAAATGGTGAAGGCAAATACGATCACTGCAAACATTCACAAGTGACAGCTTCAGTGTGTGACAATGCATCCCCACCACACCTGTTTCCTATTGGCAGCAGGGTAGGCCAGCACAATAGACATGTCCGGGATATTCCCATTGACAGGGAGCCACAGTAAGATCCACTGTGTAGCAGACACTCCTATTAATGTACTTTCTTATATTTTATGATCCGCAGATGGCCGCACTCTGATCGGACACAGATGGGGTCTCCTTGGTAATATCAAACTTCCCCACTCGATGTTATATCCGACTTGGCTGTGACCCCGGCCCCCACCATAACTGAGCTTGTTTCTCAGGGCTGGGCTCCACCGCTGCCCTGTGTGTCATTGTGGCTTACACCGACACAGTCAAGAAACATGCCCCAGGAAACACATTCTTTCATAAGTGTCTGGTTCTCTTTATTGATATGACATGGTTTTAATGATAACTGCTCTACATGCAGTGGTGTGTTTAGGGGCTTTGACAGAGTAGCCTATTAATATTTCTGCAATTTACCCCACTGGCCCCTATAAAGTCAATAAAGAAGCGGATACATGGATCACACATCGCCATTTAACATTGCTTTACTAAATGAGCGATCATCCCTAGGTTGACCACACGGTCGTCACCAGGTTGACCACACCATCATCTCCATGACCACACTGTCATCCCCAGGTGGACGACACATGCATCCCCAGGTTGACTGCCACTACACAGAAAAATCAGTGACTACATTAGGCCTACAGCATGTAAACTATTAAACGTTGGTTTTCTTTAACCCAGTTTCTGCTCATTTGAGCAACCTCACACAGAGTTAACCATGACCTTTAGAAGGGGGGGTTGGCACCATTCGCCTAGAGGAGAGTAGCCTACAGCTGGTCTAAGCTGTGCAGCCTTTTTTAGGTGGCGGCAGATGACATCACCACCGGGCTCGTGTGCAGGTAGCCTATACCGTATTGCTGTTACGACCAGCTTCCCTATATAGGTAACGCTCTCTCTGCTCCCGGTTGGCACCGCAACACAGCCATGTTAAGGCCTGAAATAGAGATGTCATTGTTTCAAATAATCGGTTTCTAAATATGTGCAAGCAGTCGTATTGATAGGCCGCTCGGGCCATAGCCCCATCAGGTAGGAGCATATGACATCATCACGACCAGGTAGGAGCATATGACATCATCACGACTAGCTCCATACATGGGCAACGCTGCCTGCTCCCAGCCCCACGACACAACCCTGAAATAGAGATGTCTTTGTTTGAAACAAGCCCATGGTCTCTAAATATGTGCAAGCAGTCGTATTGATAAGCTGCTCGGGCCATAACCCCGTCAGGCACAGTATAAACTAACGTCTAGTGCTGAGGTAAACACATGAGATCATGGCGTAAATATGCATCAGCAGACATCATACCCAATACAAACCCTACGCGGCTCAGATATTGTATCAGATTCAGACAATCTGATTATGCAGGCATGGGTTTGCATGAGAACGATGGACGCTTGGGATTCAGCGGAGCTGCGTGTCTAGGCTCTTTGAATTGAGTCAGCGTAGATCATCTTCTCAACTATCTTGGATAGGCTCTGTCGTGATCTTTGGAATTATAAGACAAGACTACTTATAGGTCAAACAAAGCTATCACTTATGATCAAATGTAATGTGGCATCATGGCCTGCACTTCATGCTCCAGTAGCTTAAGTACATCCTTTGTCCCGGGTACCATTGTTGTAACCGTGGGACAAAGAGCTCATCCCTGTTCTAGTTTAGCACAGAACAACGGCTTGATTGTGTTGCAAGGTTACAAGCTGCTTCATTCCCGCATCCTGAAGCCTGCTGAAAGGTCACTGATAAGAGGGATGTAGGACTGCAGTATGAGGAGACTGTGGAACTGAGGGTCGGAGGGTAGGCCTACAGGGCCAGCCAGGTCACACGCACTCACACACATGCACACACACACCAAGGAGCTTATTTAAAAATGACCCCCCCCCCCCCCCCCCCCCACACACACACACAAACCACGAGGTTGTAAGAACAATCTCTCTCTCTCCCTCTCTCGCACCGCGCGGGCCATACATGGTGTTTTGTTTGTAAATCACTTGATATCTGCATGTATCGATAGCTATCCATTTATTCCAATAGTTTACACTGCCCCTTAAGTGTTTGTGCAGACGACGACGGCCCCCTTTTTCTCCAAGATTAACATTTCATATGATAGTTCCTGACGGAGGATTTTCTTTCAGAGGCCCCTTGAAGGATAACCAAAAAAGGGCATTCTAGCCTCAAAGGCAGTTCTGGCTGATTCCTGGGATTTCGATACTTTCCCCCTGTAAGTATTTCTCCTAACTTTCGCGCTTTGAAAATAATAGTTTTCTTTTTACTTCCATTTAGTTACACTTTACCAATGATTTCCCTAGGCTACTCTTTTTTTTTTTAATAGCTTTAGTTGGTAACGACTGCGACCATGTTCGCGTCATTTCTTTTCCCAACCAACTTCTGTAGTTAAAAGGGAGGGGCTTAGGGAATTGTGTAGTAGGCTAGTATTGAATACTGGGAAAGACCGAGGGTTGCCAGACTCCGTTCCTCTCCTCTCACTGGCCTTCCTGCCGTTGTCTGTCTGCGATCCCGACTTGCAATATCTCTGTCCGTCAACTCAACAGGTAAGGGCTGCGACCAGATAGAGATGTTAGGGATGTGATATAGCCTATGCAGTTTGGTTGTAGCTATCGTTTGAAAACTTGCAGGGCCAGGACACACGGATGCAATGTTCATTGTGTTCTGTGCTGCCGAAAAGTTTCGCGATCATGCTCTAATCATTGTAATGTGATCAAAAAGGAATTCATGATGCTCAGATGTATCCCTAATCAAATATTGTAGCATATAATCTTACATCCCTAAATTATTCCAAATAAGGATCAAGCCTAATTAATTCACAAAGCCTGGTTTATTCACCATTGTTTTCGCGATTTTGGGCAGTGCTGTTTTGGTCAAAGTGAGTTGGGATGTGATGTCCTCTCCTCGCGCTACCACTGATTCTCATCTAGGGGTAGAGGTTCGAGCCTCTCTCCGTTATAGGCCTACGACAACACAATGAGAATAGCTTTCCACTCGAGTGTAGTCTACTTGAACTGTAGCAGAGGTGGTTTGGAACCACTCCCGTGGAACTTTGATGATGTCCTCTGTGGGGCTCAATCCCCACTCGGATTTTCAGCACGGTCACTCATATTGAAGCTACATAGATTCTGGTGTGTGTGTGTGTGGGGGGGGGGGGGGCACCTGCTTTCTTTGTCTAAACTGTGCATGATGGGATTTGAAGTCCTTCATCTCATCTGCCTACTAAACATGAGCTACCGCATACTCCCCAGGTGGATCCACATAGTTCCAAGGTATCACATTCCTCGCAACGCCAACACCCCTGAGGCAAGTGTGCCTTTTGATTCAACTGTACTCCTGTTAGCACTCTGTCTGATCTCTGCCTTTATTACACTGCAGCTCTGAGATGGAGGAAGGGATGTGTGTGTGTGTGTGTGTGTGTGTGTGTGTGTGTGTGTGTGTGTGTGTGTGTGTGTGTGTGTGGGGGGGGGGGGGGCATTCTATAGGGGCTGAGAGTGCTCAGAGCGAGACAGGGCGGTAATTGTCCATGAAACAGTATCTGATAACTGCGATGTTTGTAAAACACACAGGGAATGCCCTGGCCTTATAAGGAGCAGGTCCAACCTGGTGACAGCTGATTGGAATAGCCTCTGGAATGCATAACAGCTCAGGGTCTTCAGACTCTCTTGAGCTCAACACAGGGAGAGGGGAGGGGGGGGGGGCAGGAATCTGGAGGTAATTCGTAGCAGTGATAACAAGGGTTTGGCAGCATGGGCTAGGCCAGGCAGGATGTAGGGAACACTGCCCTGCGTTTCCGGAGTCTGGTGCCTGCTCTAGTTACATGACTTTCTCTATCGCTCTCACACTCTCACTCTCTCTTACCCCGTCTGTCTTTCCGTCTCCCTCCTCCTCTCTCCCTCTCTCTCTCTCTGTCTCTGTCTCTGCCCTTGTTCTAAAGACTGTTTCTGGATCAGCTCTCTGGCCCGGGGCCAGCAGACTGGGGTATGTGAGAGCAGACTGTCCGGAGGCAGGGGGGGGTCTGACGGCCCGGAGGAAGGGGCGCTGGTCAGTCGGATCGACACCAGAGAAGCGTCCCCGGGTCTCGGGTGTGAACTCGACCCGCACAGGCGTCTGGCGTCTGGATCGCAGCCCCGCGCTTCCGCACAGCTTTATGTCGAGTTGAAACGGCGTTAATGTTCTCTAGCGAGACGCCACACGCCCCCACACTTCCCTCAGCAGTCATAAGAAAAGTCGTACCCTTGACACCAGTTATCTTATTTGTGTGTAATTGTAATTACCATATATGTAGCGTCGGGGGGCGGGGTGGGGGGGGAGCAGCCCCGGGTCATGTCCTCTAAGGCAGCTTCGGCGGAGGGTTCTGCTCTGAAAAGAGGCAGATTGACAGGCAGCTGGAGCTCCAGGGAGTCAGCGCTGGACGGAGGCCATAGCAGCATACTCCGTCTCAGTCCTCCTCTCCGGCCTGCTCTGCCTTTGAATCCGATAGCATGTAATTTGAATGCACTGTACCCAGAACCGCACACTAAGTTGTATAATATGGTGAGGTTGGAGCGGACTCGGAGTGGACGAGATGGAATCTGTATAACTCCGAACTGGGTGTTGATCAGAAAGTGGGTGAATCGGGGCATTCCTCGTTTGTGAAGTCAGAACTGGACCCAAGTTGAAACTCTAGATTCTGTTTATTTAGGTTCCTGCAAATATGCAACTAGAGGCTTTCAGATGTTTGGTTAGTAATATATAAATCAAATCTAAAATTCCTCGCACTCCCTCTTTTTTCATCTTTCCTCTCATGCCCTGAAATCCCTCCCTCTGTAATTTAGCTTCATATTTGGTTTGTTGTTCCTTAGCAAGCCAGGCTCTGCAAGAACAATTGTGCTGGAGAACGCGTGCCAGGCTGTGATCTCCTGTTCCGTCACCTCTTGAGGTTCTGCAGTAGTCTGGAACCCAGCTTCTCTCCTGTGTGATGAAGAAGAACGCTCTTGTTCAAACCCAGGCCTCATGCACACTACCAGATAGTGTTTGGTCACTGAGCTAAAGCCTGTAGGCAGTGGCTCTCAGAGCTGAGGATGTGAAAGGATCCAGGCCTCAAGCATGATTGGCCAGGCTTCACAGGGGCAGGGACTTTAACTATCTGTTAAACTCCCATTTAAAACCCGAGCGGATCAACCTGCCCATATTCTAACCCTGAAGTGCTCCCACATCAAGTCAAGCCTCCTAATAAGCTGCTTGCAGTGTTGATGGTTGGCACAGCTAGCGATCGGACGCCAGTTGGCAGCCTGCACCTTCTCCAGGAAGGTCTCTCTGCTATAAAAAATGGAGCCGATATTCTTTTTTAGTTGTATTCTCCAAAGCTGTCTTTAAATGGACGGTGCAGGAGCGCTCTGACTCAGACCCCAGTCTTATAAGGTAAAACTCTTCGGTTTACCCTCTAGGGCAAGATCTCACGCATGCTTTATGGGGGTGATGATGGTGCAAGCCTGACTTCATTATCCTGATGTCATCGACTAAAGATTATGTTCGGTTCAGGTCCAGAACTGGTGTGTGTTTGTGTGTGTGTGTGTGTGTGTGTGTGTGTGGTAAGCAGGACATTGGCCCCTGTGCGTCTCTTCATCTGATAACAAGCACAGGAAATGTCTCTGTGAGTTGATTTGGTTTGTACTTTCCTCTGGAGTCTTCCCACAGGGACCACCAACATGGCTGCATGTCTCCTCATATCTGTTGTCCCACACTTTAGCTTAGGGCCCTAGAAAGTTCACGGCAATCGGGTAGCAAAAATTGCATTATTTGTAAACGGGCTATTCAAAATGAATTGATGGATTGATTGGTTTCTTGGTTTGCTTTCTCTCTTTTTTCCCTCCTCCACCTCACCCTCCTCCTCTTCGTCCTCTGCCCTCTTCCTCTCCACCCCCCTCGTCAGCTCCTCTAAACCAAACAACCTCAGCTACTCAGCCCTGATCAAATACCATTTTAAAAGTCAAATGTTTTAGGTGAATGGGTTATTAAGTGGTAGTAAGTGGGGGACGGGGTATTGGGGTGGAGGTAATAGGGGTGAGGTAAATTTTAACAGTGTAAAAACTGCCATTGAGAGCACTGAGGTCATGTGTTTACAGAACTAGCAATAGGTTAGCCTGGGCTGCATGGAAACAGGCACCGCAGTGTGTGGCTAGCAGGCCCTGCGGAGGCATAGGGAAGGAAGGTGTGTGTGTGTGTGTGTGTGTAGGGAATTTGAGTGTGTAGAGTGCAGGGGGGTGGGGCTGGGGGGGATGCACGGTGATTTCATGATGAATGCTGGCTCTCATGGGAAGGAGTGTAAGAGACTGGCTCTTTACTTAACGAACAAGGGACTGACCTCATGTTCATACTCAGGCTGCACGTAGGACTGTTATCCTTAACATGGGAAACACACACACACACACACACACACACACACACAGGCCTTCACGCACGCACTCACTGTCTCTGTTAGCAGCACAGCGCGGTTCTAAGCAAGAGGGCGGTGTGTCCTTGTTCGTCATGTGAGGGATCCCTGATCCTTGTCACTGCCCGCCACTCAAGATGCTGACCGAACACTAAAAGTGGCGTAACCGTGGCGCTGGGGGCGTAACAGCTTGGACGGGTTCTCTGTGAACAGGGGGGGGGGGCTCCACTTTCACGGCCATATTGATATTTTCAGGATGGGACAGTACGCAGTACACCGCACGCTTTAAACTCTGTAACGTCTGAACCGTAGCTAAATATTTGGACAGGGAATTTAGGTAACCAGAGACCGCTGACTCAGAGCGTCCGATCCCCCCTGGAATAAGTCCCGCTTAAAGGTCCGGAGTGTCCTCCGTCGGTCCCTCCGCTCCCGGGGCGCAGCCGGGCCAGACCGGGTCTGTGCTTGCGGTGGAGGAGTAGGAGCGGTAGTTAATGTTTAAGAGAGCATTTATAGAGTGTAGCCACTAATCAGAAGCATACCGCTCCATTTACATACGAGCCTCGAGAGGGCCGCTCAGGAATGCGCCCGCTCTCGTCCGCCATGTCTCTCCAGTTCGCATGTCACCGCTGCTTGGGGGAGAGAGGGGGGGCGAAGGCGGGGTGGGGGGGGGCGGGGGGGGGCAGTGAAACTGATTAAAACTGAAGATCAAAGACTCAAAATGGCGGACATGAAGGATTTGTGCGTTTGTGCGCACGCGCGGGCGAGCGCACGTACGTGCGTGCGCGCGCGTCGGACGGCGCGTTCTCTTGCCGTTCCGTGAAATCCCAGCGATTTATTCCGAGCGGAGGAAGAGAGGAGGAGGAATAGGATCCGCTCGCCCGGACCCCCGTACTCGCCCGCAGCCCGCAGCTTGGATCTGTTAGTTTGGAATCGTTTCAGGTCCGTCGGGTGATTCATCAATCTGCCGGAGTGTTGGCCAACTCTGGGCTGGCATGGGGGGGGGGGGGCAGAAATACAGCCTTTGAGAAGAAGACATTTTAATCAGACGCTCTCACCGGGAACGGCCGGCATTGTAGAAAAGTGCTGACCTCATGAGAGATCTGCCAAAGGTGATTGGGTGAAACAATTAGTCACGTCACAAGCTGATTGGCCTGGACTGCTGGGGTTGGGGAGAGGGATGCGTGGGGGGGAGGGGGCAATTGGGCTGGTGACATTACAGGGATGGAGGGCTGCTCTGAAGGTAACCGCCAAACGGTGATTATTATTAGTCATGCTGAGCTACCAACTTTAACCAAGGATTCAATATTTTGCTGTCTAATCATAATTCTCTATCTTGAATATATCTAATATCTCTAAGTGTGTGTGTGTGTGCGTGTGTGTGTACGCGTACGCACAGGAGCAAGTCGAACACTAATGGACCTTGAGCGCTGGTTGATTAGCTGCTCGTTAGCACTAATAGCCAAAGTCTCATCTCATCATCTCATTAATGCAGACGCATGACGGGAGGCGGAGCGGGATGACACATGTTCTCTGTCACATCTGTTTACTGTGTTCACCACCCGAGACATGGTGCATAATCTTTATTGTTTGTGTGTATGGAGAGTGAGGATGGCCGAAGGGTGAGGTAGTTAGGGGGGGTGGAGGTTTGTGTGTGTGTGTGTGTGGAGGGGGGGTGGGTAGTCTGGCTGGCCTCATTACAAGCTTCTCTAATGAAACACAAAGCGCAGCGAGAACAACGACGGCTTGTTACAGCCGAGCTGGACCCTACGTGTGTCTGAGTCTGAATCTAAAGATTCTGTGTGCGCGGCTAGGCCGGGTCTGGCGAGGGTTCATGGGACACTGTGTGTCTGGGCTGACCCAACACACACACAAACACACACACACACACACACACACACGGGGCCACTCAGGTCTGTGACAGCCGTCTAGGAGACCACCTGGGATAATGGGCCTATTAGTTAGGCTCGGAGGTAATGGGAGGTAACGGTACACCGCCAGGCGGCCGCGGTCCGGCCGGGATTCCAGCCCCAAACACCCGTCACTCAGAACACCAAGGTAAACACAGCAGGGGAGGAGGCCAGGGAACCAGGTGTGTGTGTGTGTGTGTGTGTGTGTGTGTGTGTGTGTGTGTGTGTGTGTGTGCAGACTGCAGCCCCCTGTAGACAGACTACTGGCAGAGGAGGCGGCTGTGGGTTCGGACCTGCTCCTGTTAAGACACTTAGGGCTTTAATTTAGTTTTGCGAATCGTCAAGGGCTATCGTAAAAGGCTATTGGCAGTAGTCGAACACAATAGACAACGCTGTCAAGTTTTGTGAATTTGCTTGCGCAACGTATCTCGAGGTCACTGGAGATGCGTCCAGTTAAGGGGTAGAATAATTGATTGAAGCGATGCAGGTGTGCCTTTCCCAAGCCAATCGGCTGTGCAATAGTGTAAAAAAAAAAACGGGTTAGATGTGAGAATGGACGAATGAGCATAGAGTTGGAGTGGATAGGAAGCAAACGCTTCAGGCTGTGCAGGAGGAGATCGACACCCTTGTGCATAAAGTACAGGAGCGCACATTACAGCACAGGGCCAAATCATTCTATTAAATGTTAAAGTTGCTTGGGGGGGGGGTGGAGGCACAGGGCTGTCAGTAAGTACTTAAGGACATTGATTTGTAGGACTGCAGACAGATGTGGTGGTGTATGTTTTATAGCGAGTAGATGAGGAGGAGGAGGAGGAGGGAGAGGGAGGAGGAGTGAGAGGAGGAAGAGAGGGAGAAAGAGGGAGAGAGGAGTGAGAAAAAGAGGAGTGAGAGGAGGAAGAAGAGAGAGGAGGAGGAGGAAGAGTGAGAGGAGAAGGAAGAGGAGGAAGAGGGAAAGGAGGGTGAGGAAGAGGAGGGAGAGGAAGAGAGAGGAGGAGGAGGGAGAGGAGGAGGAAGAAGAGAGGAGGAGGAGGAGGAAGAGGAGGTCTGAGAGATGGAGGAGAAAAGTAAAAGGGGAGGGATGTGAATAAATGTCAATCATCGTTTTGTGTCATTGGTTACTGGTGAATCATCATTAGCTCCATTGAGTTCCCTCAGCACCTTATTAAGTAACATTTTCAGGAGTGTGAGTTGAGTTTTGATGAGAGCTCTTAAGATGCCAGAAGCCTAACTATAGATTTTTAGAAATCATAGCAGAGCCTGCATGGTCGCAGTGCCCAATACAAACGTTCCCAGTAATGTTTAGTTATTTAGTTAATGGAGACTATTAAAAGGCCATTTATTTTCCCACACCCCCTGTGAAAAAATGGTTCCCTCCCTGCTCCTCCTCCTCCGTGACGGCTGGAATGAATACGCTTTGCCCGACACTCCCGCGAACAGCGCCACCGACTCTGAGGCAAACTTTGTGCGATCCTGGAAAACGCACCTTTTGGTGGCGATCCCAAAGCACCTATTGCCTCAGCCTGTAATGATAGCGCCAGTGGTTTTTTTACGTGACCAAATTGGAGCCCTGCTGGGCCTGTGTTCTAATCTCATTTACAGTTTTGCCATCAGCTAGTCGGGAACCCGACCCGCCCCCTCCTCCTCACCGCAACCTGAGAGCCGGCCCCCGAAGAACACCGCTCGGCTATTTACAATTTCATGCTTGTCTGAGATATGTGTTATTCTAATAAATGTAGGAATTAGCTGGTATAAATACCAGCCATTAACCTCTGAGGTTGAATTTAATCCGCCGTTTGGCTGTAAACGTGTCGACGGGCTGATGAGGAGAGTGGTATCGCAGTATTTCTGAGTGTGCAGTTACCTGTCAGTTGTTGAACATTAGCGCGCCTATAAAAGAACACTTTGGTGTTCTATGGTGTAGAATTGTATAATGGTATACAGTAGTTAGTATACAGTACAGTAGTTAGTATACCTCGCAAGGAAAGGACTGCTAAAATGACTACCAGAGGACACTGGCAGAACACGAGCCGTGAGGAGGGACGACGGAGACAAAGAGAAACGGAACGAACGAGAGGAAGAGAGATCTTTGTTATGTCTCCTAGAGCTCTAGGGTTTCCTGGAATTTTCTGGCAGCGGATTCGTCAGTTCCATAACCGCAGAGAGAGAGAGAGAGAGAAGCGAGGACCGGGGAGGCGTCCTGACGGACTGACGGACGGACAGAAGGGACTGACGGAACACTGACAGGCAGACGGAGGTGAAGAGAGAACGAGAGAGAGAGAGAGATCTACCTGCCGGTGTACCTGATATAGACTTAATAAGCCGGCCTCCTCCAGCCCCCCGGGGGGGGGCTCAGGGGCCCACAAACCCCCACCCTTCCCCAGGTCGCTGGCCAGCTGCCAGGCTAAGAATAACAGCTAGCAGAAATATGCTGCTCCAACATGAGATCCGCTGCAGAGGGCTGGAGAGCGCTATAGCCTAGCCTGGAGAAGACGGGGCACGGAAAAGGTTCTGTCTGCTCAGGATGGAATGTGAGGTCGTAAGGGAAAGGACTGAACCTGCCCCCCCCCCCAGCCCAGACCGGTCTCAGAGCTGGCCTAGGTCTGTTGTCTTTTTACCTCAGAGCTCCTAGTTTCGGCTGAAGACCGTGAACCCCCTAGGTGTGCTGCTGAGTGCTAGTTGGCTGCTCCTCTCCTCTCCTCTCCTCTCCTCTCCTCTCCTCTCCTCTCCTATCCAGTGGACCAGGCATAATAGCAGTGGTCACCCTGCAGGCCCTACCAGACCGGCTCTGTGGCCTTAGTGATCCTGTCACTGGTTGGTGCTTTGTGTATTTTGTTCACCAAACAAACAGTGCTTCTCCCAGGGAGTCTCTCTCAAACCCCCCCCCCCCCCCCCCCCATCTCTCTCTCTCTCTCCTTCTCTCCTTCTCTCTCTCTCTCTCTCTCTCTCCTTCCAGACCTCTGTGCTCCGCTATGGTTCGGTCACTGCTTGGCGCTCTATCCCTCTTTAATCTCCCCTCTCTCTCCTATCTCCCTCCAGGAATGCTGCCCCCTCAGCTTGAAAGATCTCTTGTCACGTAATACCCTTGAAATCCTCGCGTTGCGCTTCAAACAAGCCACATTCCTCCAGAGCTGATTTACAGATCGGTGTTTTGCTCAAACCGGGGGGATCGACGGAGAGTTGAGTTGCTCCCAGGAGAGATGGAAGTGTAATTCTGTAGTGTTAGGGGGTAGGTGAGGGTGGTGGGGGGGCAGTGTTGGGAAGTAAACACCCCGTGGTACAGTGTGTACATAGAAGGCCATGCACAAACATGTGGGAGGGTAGCCAGAGCCTGCCGTCACCAGCGGGCTGTCAGGGTGCGAGGGCTTGCGTCACGGCCTAGCTAGACTCCTCTCGTGCGTTTCCATGTAAGGTATGGCAGGAACATGTTTCGCCCTGCGCGAGGCTGACCAAGCAGTGACAACATGCATCACCCCCCCCCCCCTCCTCTCCCCCTTGTTTTTACTTTTTTGTGTTTCTTTTTCTTCAGTGTGATCCCGCCCCCCTCCCCCACCTCCACCACTAGAAGGCATGTGTGGTTAACAGTCAGACACATTCAACAGACTCTTTCTCCGGTCGATCTGGGGTCATTTATACGACGGGATGATAGGTGTCAGGACGGCTATAGCAAACGCAGCAAGATAAACCTCTTGTAGATATAGAGAGAGAGAGAAAGAGAGAGAGAGGGGGGTGGATGGGGAATTAGGGTTATTAGTCAAACTCAAGGGCAATGACTAAGGACTAAGAGGTTTTCTGTGTATTTCCTGTCTAGTTGAAGAGGATCTGTTCGCTAGCTGTCTGTCAGGTCCGGCGGAGTTCAACTCCAGAACGCTTCACTGGCATGACGTTCAGCCAAAACAAGCGCATTTAAGACAGTTTTGACGGCATATTTTCAGAACTCGCTTTCCAGCAAGGTATAGACCAGACAGCTCGGAGATTCCCCATAGGAACTATCTGTCTCACAGACATGGTGATGACGTGCAGGGGAGAGCACATGGAGGAGCTGACTGTCAGGCTACTGGGACAGGAACCGCCAGCATATTATTTCAGGCGGTTATATAAGCGCACGCGACGCTGAAAGCCAAAGCCGACCGGCCCTCGAGAGGGAGGAGACGCGACATATTTATCGCTCCGTTCTCCGCCGGGTCGAGTCTGTCATCTGCTGGCCCTGGAGGTGTCCACGTCTTTGATTCACCGTGGCGATGGGCGTCTGCCTGGCAGAGTGCGGTCACAGTCAGGGGTCTGGAGTCAGCCACAGAAGAGGCAATGACGCATGGTCTCTTAGACAGACAGAGAGACATGCAGAGAGACATGCAGAGAGACATGCAGAGAGACATGCAGAGAGACAGGCAGAGAGACAGACAGGCATACAGACAGACAGAGAGACAGACAGACAGACAGAGAGACAGACAGACAGACAGACAGACAGACAGACAGACAGACAGACAGGCAGACAGACAGACAGGCAGGCAGACAGACAGACAGACAGGCAGACAGACAGGGACATACAGACAGACAAGAGGATGAATCAAGAGGATAGTTATTACAACAATTCTACCTTTTGGTCATCTACAGTAAGATCATGAAGTCTAACTTTTAACAAATTGTCTGGAAACAGCATGATTCTGCTTTTATTTTTCTCCCTAGTCCCTACAGTATATATTTGAGTGTTTGTGGCTCCCGAGCGAGTCCCACAGTGCTGCAGCCAGAGCCAGGCTAATAATACTCTGTGTTTGACATGGCCCCAGAGATGCCACTATAGAGCAACCATCACTCATGGTAGTGGGAGATAGAGCCAACTCCAGCCCACTGTGGTGTGTGTGTGTGTGTGTGTGTGTGTGTGTGTGTGTGTGTGTGTGTGTGTGTGTGTGTGTGTGTGCGTGTGTGTGCGTGTGCGCGGGCGTGTGCGCGTGTGCACACAAACCCGTATGAGAGCTCTATCTCGCTGCACAGCATGTTAGAAAACTCCTTTTTTCTCTTTTTTTCCCAGTGAGGTTACGGGAAAAGGAGC
Organism: Borostomias antarcticus; assembly: GCF_949987555.1. Lineage (NCBI taxonomy): Eukaryota > Metazoa > Chordata > Actinopteri > Stomiiformes > Stomiidae > Borostomias > Borostomias antarcticus. Next base: position 12,854,017 of record NC_140246.1, read on the forward strand.
TTTTTTTACGTCCATATTTGGTCATGTGGAGCGAGGCCAGCTGCAGTAGCCGTTTGATGCCGTAAACATCCCTGTTCTGTGGGATTTGTTCTTTTTGGAACATTCTCCCTCAGATACTGGCTGATAGGGGCTACCACTCGTAAGAAAGTGGGCTTTCAAAAGCACAAGGCTTTTAAAACGTCAAAGGGAAGAAAAAGAAGAGTCATGTACTATGAAGTCGATCACTTCTATGACGCCATCTGCCTCGATGTCGCTTTAGCCTCCTCATCGCCAGAGTCCCAATGCGCTGGCATCATTACAGGCAGGCAGCTACAACAGATAACATTTTGCTAACATCCTCCCTAGCTGGCAGACTCCCCTCTGGTGTGCTGTTTCATGTGGAAAGACTCTGTCAACAGCTGACTGTTAAGAGCTGAACTGACATCTGAATGAACTACAAACTGAAGCTAGACAATGAACATGTTTACCTATGTGCCCACAGATGTAGACAATGTCCGTACCACCGGACTGAAGTCAGTGTTTGTCCAGATCGATGATAGTTTGATTGTCTCAGACTTTACTGCATGTTATCTTATGTTATTTTTATTTATAATGCACCCCCCAACCAACTGTTGCATCAGCCCGGGGCGCAGCCCGGGTACAGAAACAAACAAACAAGAACAGAGGACTGCAGAGACACAAACTAGTCTAGAAACTACTTTTAAGACACACGACAAGGGCATGGATTAGAGATCATCTGCGTCAAAGAGGTGAGTTTGAAGCTGTGCTCTAAAAGAGTCCAGGGTGATGGCGGACTTGATGTTCACAGGAAGCTTGTTCCATAGCCCAGGTGCCATCACTGAAAATGCACGGCCTCCTTTTGTGACAAGTTTTGACCGTTGGACCTTCAGGGTCATCTGGTTATCGGATCTGAGCCGGCGACCAGGACTGAAGCTCGTAGGTTGGTCCAGGAGATCTTTGATGTTAGCTGTGGTGAGACCATTGAGGGCTTTGAAGGAATACGTAAGTATCTTGAATTTCACTCTGCGCTTCACTGGGAGCCAGTGAAGGGAGGAGAGGACAGGAGAAATGTGTTCCCTCATCTTAGTGCCTGTCACCAGCCTGGCAGCGGCGTTTTGGACTAGCTGCATGCTGTGGATGGTCTTGTCCGTGACCCCGGCATAGAGGGCATTACAATAGTCCAGTCTGGAGAAGATGAGCATTAGTACGACCCTCCGTAGGTCGCTGGAGGAGAGGAAGGACTTGATTTTGGATACTGTGCGTAGTTGGAAAAAACAGGATTGCAACACAGATCTCACTTGCTTGTCACTTGAGGTCTGTGTCGAATATGACCCGAAGGTTTCTGACGTGGGACTTTTCCAGGGTGGACAAAACTTCCTAGGTTATTTCTGATCTGACTGATCGAGGTGGAGTTGCCGATCAGAAGAATTTCATGAGAAATCGCATGAGAATCAGTTGAAGACCGGACTAGGCTCTCGTCCGTCGAGGCAGTGTTGGTGTTGAAAAGTGAGGTCTGGGTGTGGCGTTCGAGCGTTTCAAGACACAGGTGTAAACCTGGAGGCATGCTATTAGGAGACCAGGTGTCTCTGGTCTCTCTTTGAGTCCTACTGCTGTAGGTTAATAGCATAGATACGGTAGATAGATAAATACTTTATTGATCCCCAGGGGTTAGTTGCCGTGTTACAGTGAGGACAACAAAAAGGCACAGTTGGGATTAAAACACATTTTCAGTAAGTGCACAAAATATACCAAATATACAAAAAGGATGTGCAAGATATACAAGATGCCTGGATTGTGCAAAACACGTGCCTCCGATGTGCTACAGTGGCAGTCAGGTGAATATATTCTTTCTGATAATCAAATGAAGCAGTAAAATGTCCAGTTTAGAGTCCTAGCACCGTCCAAGCTGACTCAGGTCCAGAGAGGCCTACCGGTCAGGGGACGCGTGACCGGAGTGTCGTGAAGAGGGTGGGGGACATTGTCCAATGCGGTGTGGCCAGTATTCTTCTCTCCGCAACCACCGCCACTGAGTCCAGGCTCACCCCCATCGACAGAGCCCACCCTCCTGATCAGCTGGTCAGTCGCGTCGGCGTCCGCTGCTTTGATACTGCCGCCCCAGCACACAACAGCAAAGACGATGGCGCTCGCCAACACAGACTGGTAGAACGTGGTCAGCGTTGTTCTGCATACATCAAAGGATCTGAGTCTTCTCAGGAAGTACAGTAGAGTCACCTCTGTCTCCTTATTGCATGGACTTGGTGTCATCTGCCCATCCCAGCCTGTTGTCCAGGTATAATACATATACAACTGGACCACGTCAACATCAACACCCTGGATGGAAACGGGGGTCGACAGAGTCCACCAACATCTTCCTGATCTTCCCTACATGCCAATGATTTGTTAATAACAGGTGTATGTCATGTTTATAACAGGTTGGTTTATAACATGTACGGTAGAGGTATTCCAGGTGTGAGCTAGCGAGGTGCGTTTCCCATAACTGAACCATGTGATCATGGATGAGAGAAGGGCTGTAAAAGTAAATGACCACTGAATCATCAGTCTAAATATACAGTAGACTACATCATACACATACTGATACACACGCACACTGCAGTATCGTTGAGCCAAGGCCAGGTTCTGACAGTGGAGAATGTTATGGACATTCCAGCGAGTTCTACTTCTACTCAGAAAATTAGGATTTCCTTCAGGATGACTAGACTATAAAAGCTATTTTTAGCGATTTGTTTCTACGTCGAAGTAGTTTGAGCAAATGTTACTTCCCAAGTACGGTAACGTCACCTAGAACACCTGTGGTATGCGATTAGAACACTTCAGCGGTTGTGCACGTCTAGTTGTTTGCGGCGCGGCGTTAACGGCCAGCGTGCGTTCAGCGTTTCCGGCCAGCGTGTGTTCAGTGAAGCCCCTCTCAGCTGTGAGGTCGTTGTGTTCAGGTAACCTCAGCTCGCCGTCTGTCTGTCAGGGCTGATTCACAGGCTGCGGAGACCCAGGGAGGAATGTGAACCATTGTCTGGGAATGCTGGACTCGGCTCCTCCTCTTTTCCCCCTGTCCCCTCTTCCCCCCTCTCCTCTTCCCGTCAGTGGAAACTTCGGGGTTTGGACCGATTTTTACCCTTTCCTCTCCTCCCCGCTCCACCTCCTTCCCCTCCTCCTCTCTACTTTCCTCCCTCCTTCCTTCTCCTCTCCTCCTCCTCTCTACTTTCCTCCCCTCTTTCTCCTCTCATCCTCTTTACTTTCCTCCCTCCCTCCTCTCCTCCTCCTCTCTACTTAGCTCCCCTCTTTCTCCTCTCATCCTCCTCTTTACTTTCCTCCCTCCCTTATTCTCCTCTCCTCCTCCTCCTCTCTGCTTTCCTCCCCTCCATTCTCCTCTCCTCCTCCTGTCATCTCCTCCTCCGCCCTCCTCCTTCTCTCCGCCTCCTCCTCGACTCCACCTCCTTCCCCTCCTCCTCCTCCTCCCCCTCTCCTGCCTTCTCCTCTCCGATGTCTGTCCGTCCCTCGCGGTACGCCGCCATCTCTAGTCCCGCCTCAGCTCCGCCCCCCCCTTCAGAACAGCGCCCGCGGGCGACGTTCGCGGGCGGGACGCCTCTCGGGTTTTCGAGCGAAGCCGCGCTCCCCCCGTGAGAGGGAGTTAGTCTTGGACGGGGCGGAAGGCTCCCATCTGCGGCAGCTGGTTTAGAGATCGAGCCGGGGCCTGCGATGCCTCTCGCCACCTCATATCCTGTCTAGGACGTGTGTCCCGCCGAAGAGCTCGGCAGTTTGACACCGCAAGCCGTGAACTGACAGCCCTTGGCATCGGCGCGCCTAGTTTTGTGCGCTGTCCCACAGACGCGCGCGCACACACACACACACACACACCCTTAGCTGCCTGTCGATAATGTGCATGAGCACATTCAGCAGCTGCCCGTTAGGCCACACTTTTGTGGTCGAGAGCGAGGAAGAGAGATATGAAGAGAGGCAGAGAGAGAAAGCAAGAGGCAGAGAGAGAGAGGGAGACGGAGGAGTCGAAGGAAAGAGAAACTCTGGCCTTTTGATGCCAGAAACTCCGGTGGATTTATGTGTGGTTGTCCCGGTCCGTTCCAGGCTGTGTGTGTCAGAGGCCATAAATGTGTTCGAGCGTCAGACGCCTGGACGTGTGAAAAGAGATGCACATCACCCAGAACCAGGGCCAGCTCCAAACATAGCACACACACACACAACACTGCATTTCTAGAGGGAGGAAACATATGCTTCACGCATAAAGGGATGTTGGGGGGAGCTGCTGATGTTCCTGTTGCTGACGTTTGTGTCAGTGTGGTGTTAAGCAGAGATATACAGGCTGTGGGTGACTCCGTGTGGCTCCACAGCCTCTCAGCTAGAGAGAGCGGCTCCTCCAGGGCCAGAGCGGCTCCTCCAGGGCCAGAGCGGCTCCTCCAGGGCCAGAGCGGCTCCTCCAGGGCCAGAGCGGCTCCTCCAGGGCCAGAGCGGCTCCTCCAGGGCCAGAGCGGCTCCTCCAGGGCCAGAGCGGTGTCCTGGCCTAGCATGACGGCGCTGTGTGCGGGGAGCAGCAGACAGGGCGGGGCCTGGTGCCAGCTCTGACAGGGCAGATACCTCAGACGCCTCTCTCAGCCGCCGCCCGCACACCTGCAGGGTCTCCATGGCAACGCACTCGCAGCCGGCCTGTAGATACAGGCCCCAGGCTGGCCCATAATTCCTCTCTCCTCTCCTCTCTTTCTCCCCTGTAGACAGAGTTGTGTGCTCCTGGCAGCAGAGCTGTGTTCTCTATTGCACGGCCATGTTTGTTTTCATGTCCTCCACTCAGTAAATTCAGCAGCTCTACTGGAGCCTATTAAAGATGTATTGATAGATATACTAATTGGGTTTGTGCTGGCAAAGCAGTGCTCTCTCTCTCTCTCACTCTCACTCCCCCCCCTCTTTCTCTCTCTCTCTCTCTCTCTTCTTCTTTCTGTTTTGAAACCCATCTGTCATTTTCTCTTAAAGTAGTCCCCCTCTCAAGCTGTCCAAAAAGGCTGCGATCCAAAAAATCAGTGGGGGACAGCGTAAACATTTTGTCATCTGATGCTTTGTTTTACTCAGTGACGGGAAAAAAACGGTTGTCTTCTTAAAACTCCCCAGCCAGCCCTATAATATTCTGTTTGTCCCTCGTGAATTCATAAGTGCATTGGTGTCAACATCGGAACGCGGAATGCATGTCTCATACTTTAATCCAATGCTCTCAGATCCACTCGCGTGAGGGAAAGAGTCCCCACTCAAGGCAGCAATGACGAGAATCAGATTTCAAAGCCAGTTTATCTGTTGACAGAACGTTTATGTTTATGGCTTATCCGTTTTATTACTTACAGTAATGACAACCAATCCCCCCACCCCCACTGCACTCCCCCGCCCCCTCATCGTGAGGAATGTTCTGGAAGTGCTTTAAAAGGCAGAAGAATGAACCATTTAGAGACTCAGTCAGGTCCCTGTGCTAACATGGGAGGTTCAATAGAGGAATTCTTCACATACTTCCTGAGGCATAGTCCCCAGATTGATGTGTTTGTCTGTGAGTTAACCGGGATTGAGTGGCTAAAGCTGCGAGTTTCACCGGCACGACTCTCAACAAAGCCCCAACGCGGCCTACTCTCACACAACGACATGTCGACACATACTGTGTGTCTTATGCGCTGTATAGTCTACAACAGCACATCACACGGTAGTAGTGACGCGTTAATGGAAAGCTGTTGTTCTTTGTCTGAGAACTGGAGTGTCGCTGTCTCGTCTGCTCTTTGGCTGTTAGTGTAACTCCTGTCTGAAATGTTAGGGTTAGACAGACCAGTGTAGTTGCAGCGGTCGTTAGGATAACATTAACATGACTTTAACGGGGTGGTTCCATAAGCGGTGCGAGGACCAAGCCACGGAGTCTGGGCAAGGCTTGATAAATGTGTCATTATAGCTTATTATATCTGTTTCTCATATCCATCCGGATTGATGTCTAGAGCTGTTTGTATGGATGTCCGTATCTGTCCGTGAGGGATGTTAGCTTGCACACATACAGCCTGGGTGGTCCTCTCCAGAAACACACTCACAACATTTCTATATTTCACAGGCCTCTATCAGGCCGCGTTGCCCGTGCGGTGATGCAGACCAGGCGTGGAATGCCGCAGTCGTCCAGCGGAGGCCCAGTCAGCGCGCTGCAGGCGGTCGACAGCACGTCGCTACAAGACACACTGCAGTGCGTGTGTACAGCCAAACACGAATGCCTGCTCGACGTGATTCTGAACGAAGATAAGGCCTTACGAATGGCATATTTCTGAATACGACCTCTCCACCCACCCGATTCCACCCCCCCCAAACCATAATCAGACAAGCTCGCACTAATAACCGGAGCTAACTAACTCCTGGCGCTGTGTGTAGGAAGTGTGTGATTAAGCTCCTGATGTTGTTGGCTTTTGGGTCTTTAGTTATTGCTCTCATTTAGCCTAATTACAGTTGTATGAGCTGCCCAAATCCAAGTGCCAATTTTCCTCCCGCTGCAAATGGCATAAGTGCATCTAAACATAGAGGGCAAATTCTTGCGGTGTTGGAAACATCCAACTCTGATAGGAGAGAGAGAGAGAAAGAGTGAAAGAGGGAGAAAAACTGGGCCTGTTTTTAAAATAATAAGGGAAGGGTGAAGGGGGGAGAGGGTGGGGTGGGGGGGTTCAGGAGGGGTCCAACCCTAGGAGTGATGGGTTTTTGTTGAAAGCATACTTCCCCTGTCCATGCGCTTCCTGTCTTCCTGTGCGCGCGTGCGTGCGTCGCCGCGGAGGGGCACAGCGAAGGATGGCTCGGCCCTGCGGCTCTCACAGGAAGTCCCTGCCACTGATCTCAGGCCAGTGGATTTAGCCAGCCACTGACAGGCCTGTAAACACAACAGGAAACTCTGCGGAGATAGGGAGGGAGGGGGGGGGTGTGTGGGGAGGTGACGAGTGAGTGGGAAGGAGAGAACTGACGAGAGAGGGAAGAGGGAGGGAGAGTTCGGAGGGAAAGAGGGAGGGGCGGAGAGGAGAAGCAGAGGGGAAGGGACAAAGCAGGCATTTGGCTTTCTCTGTCTGTGTTGTAGCCGGGGAGAGAGGCCGCACTGCCGAGGGAAACAGTGTGGTAGCTCTTGTTTGGAGAAGGCAGAGAAAGGCTGGTATGGTGTGATAGAACGGACGCTAACCGCTAACCACTGCTAAGGTATGCTAAATCACCCCGCTGGGTTCTGCTCTACCCTTCTGTCGTTCTGCCACGGGGCTCGACCGCGTGCCCCGGTTCTGCTCCGGCGTGGTTCTGTGAAGCGCGTCGACTCCGGTAGGTCGCCGTGCGCGTCCTCTGTGCCGCCGTGCGTCTGTTGCGAGGCAGGCCGGATGGAGGCACCGCTCCGTGGGGCCCGGTTCCCTCCTGGGTGGTCCGGCCTCTCTCTCAGCTCCTCTCTCTCTCTCTCTCTCTCTCTCTCTCTCTCTCTCTCTCTCTCTCTCTCTCTCTCTCTCTGCTCAGTCACGTTACCAGACGGGTATTTTTACCCCGAGTCTTTCTAGATGATTGGGTTGGCTTCCTGTGCGCTAAGCATCCCCTTCATCGCTCTCTCTCTCTCCTTCTCTCTCTCCTCTCTCTAGCTCTCCTCTCTCTCTCCTTCTCTCTCTCTATATCTCTCTCTCTCTCTCTCTCTATCTCTTCTTCTCTATCTCTCTCTCCTCTCTCTCTCCTCTCTCTCTTTATATATCTCTCTCTATCTCTCCTTCTCTATCTCTCTCTCCTCTCTCTCTCCTTCTCTCTCTCTATATATCTCTCTCTCTCTCCTTCTCTATCTCTCTCCTCTCTCTCTATATATCTCTCTCTCTATCTCTCCTTCTCTATCTCTCTCCTCTCTCTCTATATCTCTCTCTCTCTCTATCTCTCCTTCTCTATCTCTCCTTCTCTATCTCTCTCTCTCTCCTCTCTCTCTCTCTTACTCACATTTGTTCTCCCCTGACTACAAAAGAACAGCCAGCTTAGTGGGGTAGCTGGCTCAAAGAGGACGTCAACAAGCAGCTGTTGGTAATTGATCCGCGATCAGTCCAAACTGTCTCTGTTAATCGCTCCGGGAAATAGCACTCTCTGGTTTAAGCAGGGCGAGCTGTCACTGCAGCCCTGCGCCGTCGCACGCAGGAGGCCTGCCGTTAACCAAGCGAGCGCCCTGGATCCTGCGTCTAGCAGACCAGCACGGAGGCCGGCCCCAGACCAGCACGGAGGCCGGCCTCCCCCAGACCAGCGCGGAGGCCGGCCTCCCCCAGACCAGCGCAGAGGCCGGCCTCCCCTGGCCAGATGACGACCCCGGGCGCGATAAGCATCCCGGTCCCCCTTCCCGTCTGTGAACCTAACCCGCCGTGATGTCACCCCCGCAGGGCGTAACCATGGACGACGACTTCGAGCGCCGCCGGGAGCTGCGGAGGCAGAAGAGGGAGGAGATGAGGCTGGAGGCTGAACGGTGAGACTGCCCTTCCTCTTCCCGGTCTTCCTCATCGTCCTCTTCATCCTCATCCTCCTCTTGCTTCCTGTTTCTCGCCTGCTTCCCCTCTATGTCACTTCCTCCATTATGTAACAGATGTGGCCTGATGACCTCACTCTTGAATGGTAGATTCCCTGACTCAAGCACACACACACACACACACACACACACACACACACACACACACACACACACACACACTGAGATACAGGATGTGCCCTGTTGCTTTGCCAAGGCCTGTAGAAGCTTTTAGCCCTTAGTTAACTCCAGGAGGAAACCTAGAGGCTGTGTAAGTAGCCGCAGGTACACCTGCTGTCCAGAGGGGGCGGCGGCGGTCTGATCATCTCCACCCTGGTCTGGTGACCTGAGCGCTCTGTCCTCCTCCGTCCATATAAGGGTCAACAGCAGCACCAAGGGCCGGACAGTGACCTGCTGTTTCGCAGGGCTGATTTGCATCTATAGGTACAGATATAATGCGGACAGAGAGAGCAGTCATCCAACATGGAGGCGGGCGTTGTAAATGCAAACCTTCGTCTCTGTGAGTCCTGGCCAATGACGAGGAGGCAGCGGAGT
>NC_140246.1:12868089-12955589 GCF_949987555.1 Borostomias antarcticus
CGGGCGCGCGGACGGGCAGACGGACGGGCGGGCGGGGCGACCTGCGGGTTGTTACAGTAACCAGGCTGGACTCACTCAGACCCCCCGCCGCCGCCGCCAACGGAGATTTACGATCCAGTGAGATAAGATCACCACCACCGCCCCCTCGCTCACTTTCACTCTCCTGCCCACACACACACACACACCTCTCTCCCACTCTCTCTCTCCTCCCCTCTCCCTCTCTCTCTCTCCCTCTTTCCCTCCCTCTCCCCCTCTCTCCCGCTTTCCCTCCCTTTCCCACCCTCTCTCTCTCTCTCTCTCTCCCCCTCTCCCTTCCTCCCTCCCTCTCCCCCTCTCTCCCGCTTTCCCTCCCTTTCCCACCCTCCCTCTCTCTCTCTCTCTCTCCCCCTCTCCCTTCCTCCCTCTCCCTCCCTCCCTCTCTCTCTCCCTCTCTCCATTCCTCCCTGAGAGCCACATCTCTTGTGCAGGGCTCTGTGAGGTCGGGGTCGGGAGGGAGGGGGGAGGATCCTACAGGGAGGGGGAGGCCTGCTCCGGTCTTCCCATTCGCTGGACCAGCTGCCAAACGAGGGACAGGAATGCTGGCGCAGACCCTGCGGGGGTTTCTGAGGGGCGTGGAACGCCACGTCTCCGCCGGCGGACCCCTCTGTTCTGATCCTGGCTGCGGTCGCCTCAGTTTCCCGTGACGTCTCTGGGAGCGCGTGGCGTCCTCCAGGGGCCCGGGTCGCTCAGCGGGCGGCAGTGGAGCGACGGGACAGGGGGGGGCTTTGAGTCTGCATGGGGGGGGGGGGGGGGGGTCTACTGTCCGCTAACAGTAGGAGAACAATTGGATCCGGTGAGACGGAGGTGGTTTGGCCGTGGCTGGAAGTGATCGTATGTCTCTATCATGGGGGATTTATGAGGGGTCTCATAACCATACTCGGAGGCGCACAGCCAACCATAGACGTACACCCACACAGTCGCGTACACACACACACACACACACACGCTGGATTTGATCCACACCAATGCATGTTCTCATAAACACACACACATGCACTAACAGAGAGAGAGAGAGAGAGAGAGAGGGGTCTGATGTGGTGACATCAGTGTCCCCCAGGTCTAGCCTGGGCGTTGTTGTTGTTGTTGATGACACAGTCCCTGTGTTCTGTGAGGACATCCTTTCAGAGCCAGCTCAGCCCAGAGGTCAGCCCAGAGTTCAGCCTAGAGTTCAGCCCTGAGGTCAGCCTGCTGCTCTGCTAGCCCCGCAGAACACCTGCCACTCACGCTGACCGCTGGCAGCATAGCACACACACACACACAAAAACACACACACACACACACACACACACACACACACACACACACACACACACACACCAGGCTGGAGGGCATGGCTGGATGGCTGAGTGGAGAAGTGGCAGAATAGAGATATAATGACTTCTCGTCTCTCCATCCACAGCCTAGCAGGAATGATTGTTTTATTGTTATTAAACCGTTTTTTCACCAGGTCATTGAGTTTAAAATCTATTTTCCAAGAGAAACCAGGACAAGACGGCAGCATAAATAAACTAAAATACATTTGGTTACATACAGACAAACACATATATCAAACATTTAAAAGACAGTTATGAGATACGAGATACAGTGACAGTCTCCAGTACTTAATCATTCAAAGTCCTTTAGGATTGGGACAATGGCATCATATGAGACCAGTTCTGGGAATTTTATGTTTTATGTTGATGTGTCAAAATGATGATTTAGATGTGAAGAGATTGTACAACTGTCCCCTCTCTCTCTCTCTCTCTCTCTTTCTCTCTCTCTCTCTCTCTCTCCCTCTCTCTCTCTCTCCCTCTCTCTCTCTCTCCCCCTCTCTCTCTCCCTCTCTCCCTCTCTCTCTCTCTCTCTCTCAGGATGGCCTACCAGAGGACCGATGAGGATGAGGAGGAGGCGGCCAGGGAGAGGAGACGAAGGGCCCGCCAGGAGAGGATGAAGAGCAGGGAGGGGGAGGAGTCCAGCGGACAGACAGAGAGCCTGGTCTCGACCAACAGCCACAGGTACACACACACACGCGCGCGCACACACACACACACACACAGAGAGGCACAAAGCACCTTGTCACGCTGTCTTTCACAGCTCTTTTAATAATAGATGTGTGTAACCCTGATCCACACGAGGTAGAGACTGCCGCATCAGGAGTCAGGCCACCCCAGCCAGGAAGTCAACTGGAACACCTGTCTTGATTCGGGGAATCCACACCTGTGCCCTGATTTTAGGTCTCAATGTCCAACTGGTGATGAGGGTGACGCTGCGTCTGTCCAGAGGGACACCTCAGAGTCAGAGCCGCGTAGACCCTCAGTAGTAGTTTGTGTAAGATACATTTTCCTAGCTGGCACAGATAGCAGCCCCGGACACCCCCCCCCCCCCCCCCACCCGCCCGATTGTAACCCCAGCCCCGTCGCCCCGCCCAGATGAGGTCATCGGCAGTAGGATGCGGACGACCGTGGGAGAAGTCTGCCTGTCCGACATCCAGACACACAGAAGCAGCTTTGTGGTGTCAGCGCTTCCTCCCAGTGAAGTCACCCAGGCACACACACACACACACACACACACACACACACACCACTATAATACCTCCTTGAGACACACACGCACACATCCGGCGGCTGTTGAACAGGCTTGGGATTGTCCGGACCTGCCCTGTCTGGCGCGCCAACAGCCATTGTTGATTGTGCGTGGGCGGCGTGCTAACGCTAGCCAGACGGCTGGGTTAGCATGTATTAATGCCTTGAGGTGTAAGGTGTGTGTGTGTGTGTGTGTCAGCGTGACAGAGAGCGGCGGCGGCGGGGGCGGAGCCGAGGAGGAGGACCAGGCCCTGCTGGAGCGCATGGCCAAGCGGGAGGAGCGTCGTCTGAAGCGCCTGAAGGAGGCGGAGGAGAGACAGCGGGAGCTGGACCCCACTTTCTCCCGCGACAACGACCTGAACCACGGCGGCGGCCGTTGCCACGACAGCGGGGAGGCGTCGGAGAGGAAGGAGGAGAAGGAGGAGGAGAGAGAAGAGGAGGCGGCCCCGGAGGAGGAGGAGGTGGAGGAGGAGGCCGGGCAGGGAGAGGAGGAGGAGGTGGAGGAGAAACAGGAAGTGGAGGAGGAGAAACCAAGGAGGTCTAACCTGAGAGAGCAGGTCAGTCCCGCTCATTCACCAGCTGTGGTGACAGCGTCTTAACGATACATTACAGCTCACCTTGTCTAGGATTCCACTGAGGAGAACCCTAATATGTCATATGTGCAAAATGAGGAGTGGCTGTGGGTTCATGGAGCTGATGGAGTTTGCCTGTTGTGTTTCTGGATTGAGTCCATCTCATCCCTCCCCCATAGGCGGACGCAGAAGAACGACAGGCACGTTCACGTTCAGTAGCGCAGGAGATCTCGGAGCAGGAGAGATCAGAGCAGGAGAGATCAGAGCAGGAGAGATCAGAGCAGGAGAGATCAGAGCAGGAGAGATCAGAGCAGGAGAGATCAGAGCAGGAGAGATCAGAGCAGGAGAGATCAGAACAGGAGAGATCAGAGCAGGAGAGATCAGCCGGTTCTGAGGCAGAGAGAGAAGAGGATGCCGTAGAGTCGGAGGAGGAGGAGGAGATGGAGGTGGAGAAGGAGGAGGAGGAGGAGGAGGAGGTAGAGGAGGTAGAGGAAGGGAGATCAGTAGATCAGCCAGCAGACAGACAGACGGAGAGTGAGGACAGGACAGTGAGGCTGACCAGAGGCCAGGAGGAGGACGACCGTGAGGTGTCAGAGAATGGCCTGGATGTGGTAAGAGCTCTGGTAGCGCTGTGGTCAGATCACCGGTCACCAGTCACTCAGGGGAACTCCAGTGTGTGGGAGAGAGAGACGTCCGGCCTCCATCCGGGACTAGAGGCTGGATTTAAACCCAGATGAACGGGCCAGACTCCGCCCTTAGTCCCAGATTATGGTCCCGGGAGATCCTAGGCCTGGATCCAGACCCCCCACATCCAGAACAGGGCTCCATCTGTGGAAGATGCCACCCCGGTACGCCCCCAAACCCGGGGCTACGGCGAACGAGCGTCTCTCTCCCAGACAGCGGAGGTTGTCCAGACTCACAGTGTGGTTTGCAGTGGCGGTCTCCAGAGCCTTCGTCAGAAGGCGTGGTCACAGTGGTGTGGTCGACCGTAATGAGGTTTAATGCCATCATGCCTCACAGAGTGGTCACAGTATGGTCACAGTACGGTCACGGTCACAGTGTGCTGCATGTCTGCCTGTGCTCTACTCATGTGGGGGGTGAACTCATCACACAGGCTCTACTCCAGCGTGACAACAGATAAGTAGCTGATTCCTTACTGAGCTAGTATACTGAGTATCCACCAAGTCTGCGTTACATAATTAGCATGCACACTGCAGCTACGGAGGGCTAGACACCGAATATATAATCACGTCGTCTGGTAACAAGCATATTCAAGCACATATAAGTATAGATAGTCCCAATACATGGTGCTTAGCACTTGACAGCTGTATTTCCAAAGCATGATATAAGTGATTTTCTAAATGATAATGAGATGGTGGGTATGGACCCCCGGTCAGAGCATTCACAGGGGGCTAGGAGACTGAGCTGCTGGCTACTCCGGAATAGGGCCTGGGTATGGATGTGGGGTGTGGTTCTGATGCTCCTCAAACACACACACTCTGCCTCAAACACACACACACACACACACAACCCTGCTTTGCTCCTTGCGTCTCACCGAGTGGAGTCACTGCCCAGACGGAATGCTGTGATGTCACCAAAAGCGCCCACCCGGATATTCCGCGACCTCCAGACCCGTGTGGACTGTTAACCGGTCGGCTCTGTGGCTGCAGGTGTCTGAGAGGGGCGGGGCCATGGAGCCGGGGGAGGGGCAGAGGAAGCAGAACGGAGGCCTGCATGAGGAGACTCCGCCCAGACAGCACAGGAAACCAGAGAGAACCCTCAGGTATTAACCAATCGCCGATCGGCTTACTCGTATTGTCGCCGACGTGATTCAGATACAAGATGGAATTTGTGTGAGTGTGTGTGTGTGTGGGGGGGTTACTGTGGGGCAATGAGCATGACTCAGAAAAACAGTGGAATGAGGAGAAGGTATTGCCCAGGGTGTGTGCTCTAAAGTATTTTAAAGGCGTATCTGTAGCAGTGCTTACACGCACACACGCTGTTTGTTGTTCAGCATGCAGGCCGTCCAAGAGCAGAGCTGCCTGTACTCGACACGCGTCACCCAATCCCAGCGCCCCAGAGGGGAACACTGGGCGACCGAAACCCTAGACACGCTGTCACCTTAGACAAGGCCCGCTGATTGTGTGTGTGTGTGTGTGTGTGTGTGTGTGTGTGTGTGTGTGTGCGCGTGTGTAGCCGCGGCAGCAGCGTGCGCTCGCCCGAGGCGGCGGCGGCGGAGGAACAGGACGACGCGGCGCGCCTGGAGGCGGAGCTTAAGCTGGAGGAGCTGAAGCGGCGCCGCGACGACGCGGAGACGGAGGAGCTGGAGAGGATGCGCCAGAAGCAGCAGGAGGCCGAGCAGGAGCTGGAGGAGCTGAAGAAGAAGAGGGAGGAGAGGAGGAAGGTGCTGGAGGAGGAGGAGAGGCAGAAGAAGCAGGAGGAGGAGGAGAGGAAGACCAGAGAGGAGGTGGGGGGACTCGAACACAGAAATTCTCTCTCTTTCTCTCTTTCTTTTTTCCTCTCATTCCCTATTTTTACTCTCTCTCTCTTCTCTCCCCCTTTCTCTCTCTCTTTTCTTCCCTCTCCCTCTCCCCCTCCCTCTCTCCCCTCTTTATCTCCTCCACCCTCCCTTCCTCTCTCTCTCTCTCTCTCTCTTATCTATCTCTCTCTCTCTCTCTTATCTATCTCTCTCTTTCTCTCTCTCTCTCTCTTATCTATCTATCTCTCTCTCTCTCTCCTAGTCTGTTTCCAGACAGTGTAGATGTACTTCTGTTCTGTTCAACACCTGTTGGAGATAACAGCCCACTAGCCTCCCTGTGACATCATCAGGCTGTTCTTCAGTCTTATCTGCCCCCCCCCCCCCCCCTCCAGCTATAACTCTGCTGCCTGTCCGCCATGCACCGGCCTGCGCCATAATGACCTCATAGCCCATGGTTCACGTGTGTGTGTGTGTGTGTGTGTGTGTATGTCAGGAGGAGAAGAGGAGGATGAAGGAGGAGATAGAGAGGAGGAGGGCAGAGGCGGCGGAGAAGAGACAGAAGGTGGAGGACACCATGGACAGAGGAGAGGCCAAGCCGTTCATGTGTGTCAGCCCCCGGGGGTCGTCCCTCAAGGTCAGCCTCTCACCCCCGACCCCTGAACTCTGACCCCCGCTGTAGATTCCACCAACTCCTTGTCTGTCAGTTTGTATTCTTCATCTCTGTGTGTGTTTTTTTGTTTTGTTTGTTTGTTTATTTGGTCTTTTGACCTAAGATTTATGCTTCTCCTCCAAGAGTCCACAAAATATGAATGGCTGGCATGGCTGGCAAAATGGCTGGCATGAAGTCGACAGAACAAATGATAAAAAAATAATAAAAAAAAAACATACAATAAAATGCATGAAATTAAATCAAATTAGAAAGAAAAAATAAAATAGAAGAACAAAATTATGAAATACTAGAATAAAGAAATTCTTGCTTATTTCTGCTTATTCATGATCAGGAACATACAGTACAACAAGGCTATTATTCTAAAATTCAATCAGTAAACAATCATGAAATGTTCCTGTTCTTTCCCTAACGCTGCGACCTGAAACCCCGCCCCTCTACGGCGTAACCCCGCCCCTATGTGGCATAACCCCGCCCCTCTACGCCGTAACCCCTCCTCTCTACGCCGTAACCCCGCCTCTACGCCGTAACCCAGCCCCTCTACGGCGTAACCCCGCCCCTCTACGGCGTAACCCAGCCCCTCTGCAGCGTAAAGATCAATATTTGTCACGGCAGAGCGTGTTTAATCAACTTAAATGTGAGTAAGCGGTCCAGCGCTGCCGCATCCAGCTCCCACGGCTTGGAGACCCGGAGGGGGGGTCAAAAAGAGAGGAGAAAATCACATTAGAGCCAGTTAGCAGTAATCACCATCTGGCCGTACTGGTTGGCCCGCACCTCTGTGGCTCTGTCCAGGGCCCGGTGTGGTTGTTTCAGTTAGATGATTTGATTATTGTGTGTGTATGTTTGTTTGTTGTCTAGTAAACGTTAACATTGTGCTCCTCCGATCCCTCTACGCAGCTGTACTTTGTCGTCATGTTTACTGTAGGTACAGCTAGTGTGTGTGTGTGTGTGTGTGTGTGTGTGTATGTATGTGTGTGTGTGTGTGTGGGTGGGTGGGGGGGGGTGTTTATGTTTCACTTCATACATTCTTGCCAAGACACACACACACTCCAAAGTGGCGTGTTGATTTTGACCTTGCAGTGGTGCAGTGGTGTGTGTTGCTGTTGTGTGTTATTGTGATACAGTACTGAGACACTGTAATACGATCTAGCTGTTGTCAGTGTATTATCTAGGCATGGATGGCCTTCCATAGACATACCACGTCTTACTTTCGGTATATCACAGTGATGTAGCCATGGGAAGTGGTTAAAGAGAGACACTGATGAATAGGCAACTGCTGGCGAACTACTACTGCTACTGCAGAGCCACTACAACCACTACTGCTGCTACTACTACTGAAGCTAAGTCCTAGTTACAGAAGCTAGGTTTAGCTAAATTAGGTTAGGCTAACGTTAAGCTCAGCTAAATTCAGGAATTGAGGTAATGTTAACGTTAGCTAACACATTTGAGAAGGAGTAAGAACCTTTGAGATTGTATCACAATAAAAAATGCTATATAAATATAATGAATAATAATAATAATAGTCTTATTATTATTATTATTATTATTATTATTACTACTAATACCACAACTGTATACAGTATATCTATAAACAGGTGTGTATATCTTTCCCGTTATATAGGTCGGGCCGTTTATATATGCGGGGCCGTCTCCCAGTGTCCAGACCCCCCCTGAAGGACACAGAGCTCCAGAAGCCGTGTCAGCGTTCAGCAGAGCAGCGTTGAGATAAGGAGAGCCCAGCCCAGCGCCGGGGACGCAGGAAAACCATTAGGGTTAATAGGATAACTTTGACCGCGTTCAGACTCTTACGGCTCTTCGCGGAGCGCTCGGGAATGGGGAATTTCCTGAGCGGAGTATTTTCGGAACTCCCACATTCAGAATGCGGAGAGCAAGGGCACGTGGGGGAGGAGGGGAGGAGGGGAGGAGGAGGAGGAGGGGAGGGAGCGGCTTCCTTCTGTTTCTCCTTTTTTTTTGAGCTAGCAGGAGCGCTGGTCTTCGTAAGCAGAAGCCAGGGGTTCCCACAGAGAGCAGGCGGGAAACAGCCTCGAGAGAGAGACCATCCCGATCTCGCCGGCTCACATTCTGTTCCTCCGCAAATCAGTCTGGATACTCTCCATAGAGATCCGTTTGTGCCAGATCAGAAAACGATCTAGCCAGTCAGCGCTCTATGAGGAAATACAAACAACAACTGTACGCCGGGCGGGTTTAGTTGTGGCGGTTGAAGTTTGCGCGTGATAGACGGATGGTTCATCCATTCACCTGCCAAGTAGTTTTGAAAATGCCTGCCCTTTCCCAAACAGTTTCCAATGGAGAGTTCCCAGATGGTTATGCAAAGCAAACCATCTGGCATGTCAGTTTAGGCGGGAAAGGGCCTGGGTAGAAGAGCCAGGCAGCTTCAGTGTGTTTGCGTGTGAGTAGGTGTGTGTAGGTGTGTGTGTGTGTAGGTGTGCGCGTGAACGCCTTTTCTGACGCCCTTCCTCCCATGACCTCTCTTCACAGATCGGCGAGAGGGCGGAGTTTCTGAACAAGTCGGCACAGAAAAGGTGAGCGCGCTCAACGCCGCCGGCGTCATATGGCCTGAGATCTCAACACATGGGTGGCATATTGAGTCATGTGTTGAGTGCGCTTGTCTCTGCAGCTCGGTGAAGATGGCTCACTCCCCCGTGGTGTCTAAGATCGACAACAGGCTGGAGCAGTACACCTCTGCTGCCCAGGTACAGTAGATCCCATGTAGTTCTGCCCAGGTACAGTAGATCCCCATGTAGTTCTGCCCAGGTACAGTAGATCTCCATGTCCAACATGATGATAATGGTGACATGATTACTACTACTACTACTACTACTACCACTAATAATAATAATAATAATAATAATAATACAACTTTCCAACTCCATGCCCTCCACTCCAGAGTCCATTGGTAACATTGTATTCCTTGCTGTCCCCCCCCCCCCCCTCTCAGAGAGAGAACAGGGACTCTCGCTCCCCCCGCTCCGGGGCGGTGGACCTGCCCATGGTGACCGACGGCATCCGCAACATCAAGAGCATGTGGGAGAAGGGCAACGTGTTCAACTCCCCCGGCGGCGGAGGAGGCACCTTCAAGGTAGGACAGCGTGTGTGTGTGTGTGTGTGTACACAGTATGTGTGGGTGCGTGTGTGTATGTGTGTGTGTTTTGGCGTGTGTGCATGTTTGTGTGTGCTTGTGTGCTCTGTGTGGGTGTGTGTGTGTGTGTGTGTGTGTGTGTGTGTGTGTGTGTGTGTGTGTCTGTCTGTGTCTGTGTGTGTGTCGCGGGCAGGGCGGGGAGGAGAGGAAGGGGGCTCGTTTCACCACCACTTCCTGTTCAGCCCCATTGCCCGTGGCGGCTCTGACCTTTGACCCCCCACTCCGAACAGGAAGCAGCTGGGATGAAGATAGGTGTGGCCGGCCGCATCAACGACTGGCTGAACAAAACCCCCGAGAGCAAGACCCCGGGAGGCAGACCGGCGGTAGGTCGTTGCCACGGCAACCCGTCCGCTCCCCTGCAACTGTGGGAAATGAATTTCCGCGACGCGGCACTCCTCTCTTCCGCCCGGCGTGCGGTGAAGCGCCCGGCGCACGGCTGAGCCCGGTGGGACTGTTCAGAGCAACTAGAACAGGCAGCACATTTACTTTTTTTCCATTTGGTACAAACCCAACCAGGTCTGCTTCCTAATGTGTCTTAATGTTGCTCTTGTATCTGAGCGCCCCTACATACTGACCTCAGACCAGACACGGTGTGGACATAACGATGAGATATGCGCGATAGATAGAAGCTTTGCATCGACTCTGTCGGCCAGCGGGCCGTCTGGAGCTCAGTGAGCTGCCATGTCCTGGTGATCCATGGACCCTCTAATCACCTGATCATGATTAGAGGTTCATGTATCAACTCCCAGGTGGTCGGCGTAGTGCGGGGGAGATGGCCTGGCGCCACCTAGTGGACTTAAATCACATGGGCGGGTAAACGCACCTCACTTATCTCCACTGAAGCGCGATAGAAGAAGGCATTTGTTTGAATCCGGACGTCTTGTTATCGTGCATTAAGCGTTTCACGTCTCATATAGATGTGGTTTAGCTGTGAGGAGGATCTTATGGCGACTGGCTATCAGAGGGCCGGATAGACGGAGACTCAAACATCCCCCCTTTACCCCCCCCCTCCCCCCTATATCCACATGGCCACGTTCCAACATGTCCATACCTCCCCATCACTCGCCCCTACTCCTGGCCACATTCCAACATATCCATACCTCCCCTTGGCTCGTCCTAGTCCCCCCTGCCCCCCCAGACCATTGTTTACGTTAAGGGGTTCAGGCTGTAGCTGCGGTCTGGCACTAATCCCGGCGTGAGGTACAAGGAGATAGGAATGGAAACATACACAGCGCTGCCGATAGTCCCCTCCCCCCGCAGCTGTTCATCACCGCTGACACTGCGATAGCGCACGTTGGCCGCCAGTGGGCCTGTCGCCTTGGAAACGTGGCGCGGTGGGGGGAGTCAGAGCGGGAGCGTGCGGTAACACGACACCTGACCTGCCGTGTAGCGCCGCGTAGCTTTGGGAGCATTGTGGGAAGGCGGGGTTTTCTGTGACCTTCTGGTCGACTTGGACGAGGTCTATGACGCGTGTCTTGTCTCCCACTAGTGGTCAAAGGAGAAAGAAACTTGGTTCTCTCAGGTTGACTCGTGCGCGACTTTGTGCTTTGTTGTACATTATTAGACCTGTCTCATGACTTCCTCTCTTTTCCTCCTCTGCTAGCTGTCTCTGCTTGGTAGTCTCTGTCAGCCTTTCTTCCCCCAAGACCTCTCTGTCCTCTGCTTCTGTCAATCATTTTCTCATCACACAAGGTATTATAGAATAAGCCAAATGACTTTTCAGAGTAATGATTGAGTTGTAACCTGTGAATCTCTTTCTGAATTGGAATCTCTCTCTCTCTCTCTCTCTCTCTCTCTCTCTCTCTCTCTCTCTCTCTCTTTCTCCTCTCTCTCTCTCTCTCTCTCTCCCACTCCAGGACCTGAAGCCTGGTGATGTCACCAACAAGAGGAGTCTATGGGAAAACAAAGGAGCCTCTCCTTCAAAGGTACACACACACACACACACACACACACACAAGCACACTCTTTCTCACTCTCTCTCTCTCACACACACACACACACACACACATTCGCACACACACAATACCGATTACCAATACCAGATTTTTTTTTACCAGGCAGAATCTGGTATGTTATCTGACACTCAGTCCAGACACTGTCTGACAGCTACAGTAGGGGATTCATGTTTTTATTTTGTATTTTTTTGTGTTGCTTGTCTGTTTGTGTTTGAAGACCTCTCTTAGCTAGTTGACTTCATTCTTCAATCTGGAAGCCTGGAGAGGTAAACTCCCCCCTCCCCCCCCTAACCCCTCACTCCTCTCACTCTGGCCCCCATCAGGTCTATAAGCCTTGGGGTCACCACTCTGCTTCTGTTACCACTGGTCAAGCTGTGCTCTCACTGGCTGTGGGCGGGAAGTGCCGGAAGCTCATTGTTGCCTGTGCAGTCAGTCATATGGGCCATGTACTGTATATACAGTTCTGTTCTACTCTTGTCTTCTCTTCATTTTTTACCAGCCTGCTGTCTTTGGTACTTGGTACTGTGCTTCCATCACAAATGGCTGCTCTATGTACTCTCTCTCCTACACTCTGGCAATATGGCGTTGGAAGCAGCCCAGCTAGCTCCGCCCCCCCCCCCCCCCCCCCCCCCTCTGCTTCTGCTCCGTACACGCCGTTGTCTCCGTCCGTGTTGTTCCTGGAGAGCCCCTCCGCCACGGCCCGGGGACCAGACACGGGCCTCGCTGTCCAGCGCTGGAGGTTACGCGTCGCCTCACTCTCCCCTGGCATCCGCAGGGGCAGCCTGGTGGTCCCGGGGGCCTGGCGGGGGCCTGGCGGGGGCCTGGCAGGGCTCTCTCTGGGCGGTGGTTAGCGGTGACGTAAAACCGTACCAGACCGGGGGAGTTAGCGGTTAGCCACCGCTACGTCAGCCGACCACGGCTATGCAGTGATGTCGTAGAGACTGGACAAGGTGAAGGCTGGGGGTTGGGGGGAGGGGGGGGTATGGGTGAGCCTGAGACAAAGAAATATTATCCATAGAACATACTGTACAGTACAGTACACGTCCATTCAAGTCAACGAGAGAGCAGCTCTGAGGGAGACCTGAATCCGAGGCCTAGAATGGATGGAAGGTTAGCAGCGCTCTCGATGCAAAGGTCACAGTTCACTCTGCTCTGACAGGCTGCGGACTTTGAGGACCTCTTAAACTGTTTGGAGGCCAATGGACTGTCTCTCTCCGTCTGACCACTTTCTCCCTCCCTCTCTTCGTCTCACAGGTGACAGGCAGAGGGGAGACTAAATCGGTCGCCAACGGTGAGTCTGTGTAAAAGAGAGAGAGAGAGAGAGAGAGAGAGAGTGTATTTTAGTGCCTCTCTACTAACAATACCTCGGCACAGAGTTATTGTGAACTCTATTCTGTAAAAGGACAGGAATTAAGGCCTCGTATAATTGACAGACCCGCGTATGTCCCCGCGCCCATCCCCCCCCACAGCCCCGTATCAGCTGTAAATCACCAGGCCCGGTCGTCTGCCCGGCGCGCGCGCTCGGATGCCCGTGATGGCATTGTTTGCTATTTTCACAGCGTCCTTCTGGGATGCCGGACGTGTCCTGTGTAATGTGTCGCTCGTTCGACAGCGTGCCCTTTCTCCAGCCCCCCCCCCCTCCCCCGCCCTCCTAGCAGCCCGCCTCACCACTACCCTTCTTTCACGACCCAGCCTAACGCCACCCCCCGCCTTCACCTTCCACGCTTCAGCCCTCGTCCTCCACCTCCCCGTGCCCCTCCAAGCCTCCCCGTTCCGCCGTCCCTGTCCCCCGAACCCTTCCGCCGCTGCACCCCACCGGGCGCGGCGCCCGGGCTTCTGTGCGTCTGCCAGGCCGGCCGTACATATGGCACCTGTTGCTTTGGCACATTACTACCTGAGCCTGCGGCGGATTAGCAGGCCTTCACATCCCATCCCATCACTGAGGCTGAGCAGAGGAAGAAATACTGTTAACCAGACAAGCACTCACTCACTCACTCAGCTCAACACAGCCGCGCTCTGTCATTAGAACCCGATCCGCGGCCTAGCGGAGGTGTGATTAGGTCAGAGTAACAAGCACGCACGCGCCTCATCTCGCTCGCATCTGCCCCTGGCTCATCTTACAGAGGGTGTTGATGAGTGAAGGACAACATGTCAGCCGCAGTTATTTAAACGGCTACAGAGACTGGGACCCCAGAGGAATCTGACACGCACACGCACGCACACACACACACACACACACACACACATACACACACATGCACACACACATACACGCAGGCACGCACACACACACACACACACATACACGCAGATATACACACACACACACGCAGGCACACACACAACCACCACCTGAAACTATTTATTTATTTTATTTTATAAAAGACTGTTTCATGTACAGTATAATGTCATCGACTCAATTTACTTACGGACATTGTTTAGTACAATAACCTTGTTGTGTACAATGGATCCAATGGAAGAGCATAATCCCAGCAGACAGTGCAACCTCTGCACGAGAGGGGAGCTAAATCAAACACTCCTCCTAGTTCCTCCCCCTGTTGGTCTGCCGGGTGTGTTTAACGTCCCAGGTCAGAGTATCAACCTCTGGTATGTCCTCTGATAGACCTGTCTCTGTCTGTGGCTGTCAGCAGGTATGGGACACTAACGCCTCAGAGGACTGACACAGGCGGGACCAAGACAATCCAAAACTTCCTTCCTTTCCAACCAAAAAAAGCCGAGCTCCTCCCCCAGCGCCCCTGGGAGGGAGCGGAGACAGCAGAGCCGTCCAGCAGCTGTGCTGAGGCCTCGTTCTTCTCCTACCATCACAGCACACTGCCTTTGCACATCGAATTTACCTTTCTAAAAGAAAAACAAAATGCTGTGAAATTTGGAAGTTTATGATTATTATGATTTGTTTTTTTTGTTTTTTTTTATATTTTATTCCGAACCTGCAGAAAGAAAGAAAAAATAATAATTAGACGTATCCCTTGCGCTCTACGGTTTTATTTGTTTTGGTAAGATGGGGAATGCTCTTAACCTTTTGACGTGTACGTTCTAGATATGAATAATGGTCATCCCAGCTCCAGGATTTGATCATTAACACCGTTATTTTCCTGCTATCGGCTGCCTGAAGTGCTCATGTATTACAATGTAAGCATATACTATAATAGCACTAGAGATTTTACTTACAATGATTTTCAGTCCTTTAAATCAATTGATTGATTATTCATCAACCGGGTTTATTCGCCAATTGTATTGGTCTAATTCCTACACCGATTTTGGTTTGACAACTTCCATATATAAAACGCCACATCTCTCATGATAAGAGGGGTTTGTTTAGTCATCATGAACATTGTGTCATCATGAACGTTCTATGTTCTGATCACGCGTGTGTGATTGTGCGCTGCAGGGCTCACTCTAGAGTGATGGTATGTGTCAAAGGGTTAATGAAGATTCCACATGTCCGCTTTCCAAACAGGTTTCCCCATCAACAACATGCTCCATCTCGCCTTGTTTATTTATATTTAAAGCAGAAGCTTCACACATAGCTATTTTATACCTGGTCACCAGTTCAGGGTGGAGATATACAGGAAGCACTTCTAGATTTAGCTTATTTCACTTTTTATGTCTTATCAATAGTGCAACAATGGTCTGAGTAATATATGTTAGCACATACATGTCGTTTTTTGATATATGAAAATCATACTGTAACCTATATTACAGCTTTATACTCAAATGTTTGCTTTTGTACTCATACAATGACTACCAATCAACAAGGGGCAATTAAAGGAAAGTATATGCAACTAAAGGAACGTTAAGAAGGCCATCTATAACTTTTATTATACTATTGTCATTTTATTTATGTTTTTTTGTGTTTTTGTCATTGTCTATCTCTTGGCAGTTTTTTGTCTTTTTTGTTTGTTTTGCTTTTTTTTGTATCTGTTGTCCGAGCTCACTTTGTAATCGTCATGTTTCATAGACATTCCTCTTCATAGACATTCCTCCGAGGTTGAAGCAGGTGAACTGTACAAGAGGGTACACATCACAGAGAGAACACGCTCTCTCTTCTCAGAGGCCTTCTGATCTCTCAGACCTGTATACTATCAGAACTAGACACAGCTCACATATTTATCCAGTCCCTATAGTTGTACATCCACTATTTTCCTCTCATAGTGAGGCCATCAGCCCAGTCTGGGCATTGGAAGCCATGGGCATGGGCAGTAAGCAGCTAGTTAGTACTGTAAACCACTATATGATTCACATAGCCTTGTGATTACAATCTAACTACCGGCAAAGGCACTAAGAGCATGTTGTTTTAATACTCCACTTTCAGTAACTGAGGTAATATGTTTCACATTCAGATTCAGTTTTAAATTAATTTTGCATAACATACTTGGATAAGGGTGTGATCGGTTTGGCAGGGACATTTGATACCTATACTCTAAACTATGACAATCACATTCCATGACTTCTGGAGTCAAGCAGAGGAGTCTGACCAAAATATCTCTGTTTATGTAATGTTATGTTATTTTCATATTTTTGATATTTGCTGTTTTGCCTTTTACATCTTTGTATTTCCACGTTAAACACCTTCATGTATTGGGGTAGAGGTCAGCGACCTATGCAGAGCACACTATCTGTAGTTTCTGAACACGTAGTGTTGTGGTAGTAGTGAGTAGTAGTTTCAGACCGATTAAATGATTAAAACATTGTACCACTGACTCAACAACATCAATAAAGACATGAAAGTATTCAGAGTTGTCATTTGTGTTTTTGTTTAGTTTTTAGTTACAAACTTAAAAACAATGCATTGTCTTGAACAAAATGCAAGGAGCATAAGATATATTTCTGTTATTCTTTCTAATTGTCTAAACTATTCAAAAATTATTTTTTGTAGCAGGTTTAACCCCTGGCTAAGTCATGGCCACAGGGCTCATTGTCAAGATATATTGGGCTTACTTTCTCTCCAACAATAGACTTCACTCCTCCCAGCCAATCCTGAGTGAGACCCGGGTCACATGGGCGGGCAGGCCTGTATTATGTGTGTCTGAGGAGAGTGATTGAGACTGTCTGGTTCCGGACCCGAGAGAATAAGACCAGCTGCTAGGACCATCCTTTTCTCTGAGGGACCCCCAGGTAAGGCTGATCTGACCTAGGGCTGCTACCGGGCCCGCGCCCGCGCTCTTCTGGGGGCCCGGTGCCTAGTGATGACCCCGGTCGTTAGCCTGTTGGTTGTTTGAACTGGATCTGAATGAATGCAGACTTGAGGGAAAGTAATACGTTGCACTGACTGTATCAATCACTGTATCGCGCCGATCAAATGCGTCTCAGACGAGGCCCGAGGCGTCGAGTTCAAAAGGTGTGCTTGATATGACATGTTTGATTGGATTGTGTGGGTGCAGCCGGGAGGAGTGGGTGCCAAGCGGGCCTCTGCAGGGACGGGGTGTAGCATGCTTTGGGCTTTGTCTTAATGCTGCCTAATGCTGAGAGCAGCAGCCGCAGCATTCCTGCCCCTGTCAGAGAGTGTTATTCCACGCTTCCTGCCAGGACCGGGCTGACCACACCGTCTAAAACAAATACACATATCACCATCCAGCAGCCCTCCACGGCTGGGAATTCCTTCTGGGTTTCCAGTTAAGAGGCTCTGAGACAGTTCTCAGGCTGTTGATCCCTCTGCAGATCCCTCATCCACTGTCCCTCCACATTACTCTCAGAGAACTCGACTCTCGGTGATCAGACGGTCTGTCCTGCTCCATAGGTCAGGTTGAAGTTCACGCGGTCTGCCTACTCAATACAGCTGGAGACTGCATTTTCTGCATAGAGGTTGTGGATGAGTCTTCTGAGATCAAACGCTGAGAAAGGGAACTGGGGACTGACGTGGGAGGAGAGTGGAGGAGATGGGTGAGGAGCGAGAGACAGCGGAGGGGTTGGGGTCGGGGTAGGAGGTAATGGTTTTCTACCCCAGCCCTCTAGGGTAGCTAGTTGGTACCTCTGACCTCACAGCTTATATGGTCAACACTTAAGACTGGCTTCAAGCCCTGCTCATAGTGTCATAATGCGACCAGTAAGTGATGGGATGATTTCTACTGAAAGCTAATGATGGTTTGATGGCTGCTACCATATTGTATGTAGCTAGCTACACCAGCTGTCCACATTCACTGGTCCAAAATAGCTGTGTGTGGTAGTGAGGGAGGGAGAGGGAGGAAGGCAGGAGGAGGTATGGTCATTGATTTACTCTGTGTCCTGAAAGAGGTGAAGCAAGCTCATTGTCTGGAATAGAGACCTCACACCTGTCCCGAACGCCGTTTTATTGTTCTTATAAATAGTCCTCCTCCATAGATCAGTCTACTGACACTTTTTTTTTATTTCCCGATGGAAAGAAGTCAGGCAACATGATTGTGCACAATAGCATTCTGACACTCAGAGAGTTAAATATAGACATTTATAGGACATGAATCTGCTCCTGTCTGTAATGAAGCTATAACCTTCGAGCTGTCCCTACACACATACCCAAACAAGGTTCAATTCACACACACATACAGTCCCAGGCCTGTTCACTGTAGAACTGAATGCTGCATACCACTCCAAGCATGCTACCAGACTGGACAACACAGCATATTCAGGCACTTAGTAAGTAAGTAAGTAAGTAAGTAAGCTTTATTTATATAGCGCTCTTCACAGCACGGATGCACAGAGTGCTTTACAGTAATAAATTTAAATGGCAATACAACACGAGACAAAATTAAAATGACACAGAACAGAAAGAAAAAAAAACATTGCAAGCAGCAAGGCGTTATAGATGGCCGAAGGCCTGCCTGAACATGTGTGTGTTAAGAGGAATTTTGAACATGAGTTCAGTGGATGTCTGATGGCGTTTCAGAGTCTTGGTGCCACCGCCTCACTTATAGGCCACTTATAGGCCATTGGCCATGCGCTCGCACTTACTACTGAGGAAAATGGGTCTCGAAAGGGTTTGAATTGTATATGATGGATATATAACTGGAATCTGTAACAGGCATTTCCTTGTTGTCTGTATCCAGGTGATTCAGTGTAAACATGGCCGACGCAGAAGAATTTGAGGATATGCAGTAAGTATCAACCCTCCATTTTAGACACCCGTAGTTGTTAAAAGGTGTTTCGGTGAGCACTCGCATGTAACAAGTGAACAGTCTCATCTTCCCAAGAAATCTGACATCTTGTTTTGTGTGATTTGTCTCATCAGGGAAGAAGGTAGAGTACAACCCTGAGGATGTACCATTCTCTCTTGGAAAACTAAGTATACCGCTTCCAGGTCCACTGCTTCCGCAATGCTGACTTGTTGTATGTCTGCCCAGTGGTGGAGGCTGCAGATGAAGGTAAAGCTTGGCATGGCCATCTCTACGTGCTCTGATTCATGCATGGATCATCTAGCTGTCTGTCTGTCCACACTGTTCCTGTCTGAGTGCTGAGTCACTGTGACACTGTAGGAGTGGGTCGTCACGACTCATCACATCTGTTTGTTTGTTAACCGGCAAATTCATTGCTAAGTAATGAAGCAGACTTAATCAGAATGTGTTGAAAGTCAGTAACATAGACAATGCTTTGTTTATGTGGTGTGTCATGGGGATGTTGCATTATGAATGTCCTTCTGCTCCTGTCACTGTGGTACTTATGTCATGAATATGTCATTTGTATGAGAATTGTCTTCTCAATTTCCATTTTTAATCCAAGACCCACTGAGACATTCTGTTCTCTATCTACTCTGCCACACAAGAGGCCTCAATGTTCTGACCAAGGTTGCTTGAAATGTTATTAAGTGATAGTCAATCATACCACTTCTGACTGAGATTCACTTTCATCTGAATCTGAATCATTCCTATAAGCTTGATTCACTCTCTGACTGGTGTGATACAGTAGAAATTTCAGATACTACTGAATCCTTTGCTTGAAGCTTTATTGATCCACTAATCAATATTCTGCCCGCTCAGTTGTGGAGGCCCCAGCAGAAGAAGGTAAAGCTCAGCTTGGCTTTATGTTTGTCATGTTGGTCTGTTCGATGGCATGGTATTGTTGTCATTGTAGCTGCTGAGCTAGCTCAGTTGGTAGAGCATGAAACTCTTAATTGCGTAGGTTTGAGCCCCACATTGGGCGCAGCTAAGCATTTCATGTACATATATGACAAATTATTATCTTTAATCAATATAAAAAATATTTGAATCCATTATTTAAGTTCATTATAGTGTGTGTGTGTGTGTGTGTGTGTGTGTGTGTGTGTGTACTAAGCAGTACAGTGTGAATGTACTGTATGATGTATTGGATATCTGGAGAGCAAAGTGATACGGTTATGTTGCAAGATGTAGCATTATTTGGAGAGTTAAGTTTGGAGAGGTATGTTTGCATGTGTAATAGCCTATACAGCCTATGGTACCCTGTATCAAATAAAATGATACTGTATTATAGTCATGATAATACAACTAAGACTATAATAACATATTTCCTGTCTGTGCTTATGAAGTCATACAGAATACAATACAATTATTTTGATCCTCAGAATGAATGAAGGAAACCTTCAGCTTTATTAATTCTCATGTTCTGAATAGCACCCGCATCTGCAGTAGAAGGTAATGCTTTTAAATGCTAGATACAATAATTATAATTACATCACTTCACTGCTTACTTGACTAAGAAATCCTGCTTTTCTAACAGAGCCACCCGCAGAAGTAGAAGGTAAAAGCTTTTGCTTGCTTCAACTTTATGAGCAAAACATCTTTACTTTTTATGATTTCATATTCATTCACTAATCAATGCTACGGCTTCACTACAGAACCACCGTCAAAGGTAAATCTTCCCTGCTTCAACTGTTACTAATGTTTTAAAATGTTGTATTTCAAAATGATTTGACCTATTAATCAATCATTATGGTGCTCTTTGCCGTAGAGCCCACACCTGAGGTGGAAGGTATGCTTTTGCATTTAATATGACTGAATATGTTTGTCACATGACAGGAAGAATGCACCTCTGTGTGAGTTTAGCTATAGTATTACTTTACATGCCTTTTACACCTGCTGTCAACAAGACATGGAGGTGTACACCAACAGTCACACAATCAATTCCACATCTAATCCATATAACAGGCTTGCAGCATCATTCTCTGAACAGTGATTTGTCATTATTTTCTTATGATGCCAAATGTGCTTCATTAACTCAACTAATCTTATATCTTCACTGTAGAGGCTCCTCCAGCAATGGAAGGTACAGTGAATACATATTTTGCCTCATTATATTTTGCAGATTAAGCTCCACTTTAAACAGTACTTTACAGTATATACATATTTTGCCTTATTAGATTTCACAGATTACACTCCACTTTAAAGTACTTTACAAAGAACTTTGCATTGTACTTTAAACTCTACTTCATCTCTTTCACTCAACAAATCTTATATCTTCACTTTAGAGGCTCCTCCAGCAGTGGAAGGTAAATATATATGTTGCCTCATACATTAGAATTTACACTACTCTTTAAACAGTACTTTACACAGTACTGAACATTACATTGTACCTCAAACTCTAAAATGTACTTCGCTTCTTTCACTCAACGAATATTATATCTTTGCTTTAGAGCCTCCACCAGAAGTAGAAGGTAAATACATATTTTGCATTAGATTTCACAGATTTTATATTACTCTCTACTTTACAATGTCCTTCACACTGTGCTTCACAGTACTTACACTTAATGCTGTACTTAACACTTCACTTTACACAATACTTACAATCCAAGCACATGTAAGTACATTTAGTGCCACAGTATACAGTACATACCTTTTTATTACTTAGGCAATATACATGTAATCTAGTACTTACATACAGTAGGCTGCTATTAGTGCACTTCAAAAAGTAACATTCACACACATGTAATATAACTATAGTGTAAATCATCTGTAGCTTCCATCTTATTGATGAGCTGCCTTCTCTGCCTAATGTCCATCATTGGTGGATTGTCCTCCTACCTCAATGATGCGCTGCTCATTCACATATTCTTACAGAAGAAGCTGCGGTAGAAGGTAAAACTGCCAATACCTTTTACTGTAGCTGCCTCACTTCATCAAAAGTTTATAATTAATTCATGAATGCAGGCTGTGCGCTGTTCAGAGGTCATTAAGATGCAGTAACATAACCTATCTGCTTCCTGCTGGGTGGATCATGTCTTCACAACAGAGCCGCCACCTGTTGTCAAAGGTAAAGCTTCTCTTGGCTTTCACTGACAGATACGGCATGATATATTCATCCATGATGCTTTAGATGCTCATTTACAAGTGCTATGCTTTCCTAACAGAGCCTCCACCAGCTGTAGAAGGTAAAGCTTTTAACATCTCTCTTCGATATGAGTGCCTCTGCAGTGGTCAAATGAACAGACCTTTCATTCCAAAACAGCTTTCACATCCAGTAAACTCTTTCATGTCCTTTGCAGTAGAGCCTGCCCCTGCAGAAGAAGGTAACGCTTGGTTTGGCTTCATGGTCTCTATGTTCAACCGATGGCACAAATGAATTCTGAGTTTACTAAAAACATATGCTAATCTGGTGTTAAAAAGCTTTGGTGCTCAATATCTCAGAACACTTTTCCACGATAGCACCCTAGAATTCTAAGGTCACGTACTGTAAATAGATACAGCATCATTGGCATCTAATACTTTCATGTTTCACGTCGTTCCTCTAACTGTCAGGAGATTGAGTCTTGCAAAGCTGAATTTATACTGTGTAGACATGTATGGCTCATGACTCATGCCTCATAGCTCCGGGCAATTGTGTTTTGCTCGGTTTCCATGGAGTCCGCATCACCTACTGTCAAAGAATCTGTCTCACAGGGCTTGTCTGACACAGTATAAATTAGGCTTAGCTGTCAGAACATTGAGTCTCATAACACTGCGCCAGGCCTTCCTCCCCTAGCTGCACCGTGGCTGCATATCAAAGTTGGGTTCCCGTCATAAAATTAATTCAATTAAACCAATATCAAACAGCAGGTTTCAATCATATTGAAGTGAAACTGAAATACTATGTGATTGATCCATTTATTTTCATTAATGTTTTCTATATATTTTTCTGCTCTGCTGTTCTTGACCACCAGGAGAGTTTGGTGAACATCTAACTATTAGAAAGTAAACCAATGTTGATATTGTTCCGGTGCTCTCAGTCTAAGACAAATTCTTCATTCTCTTTCTGTGTTTATGAACAACAGAAACCACAGAAGGTAACTTCACGTAGCTTTGAAAAGTTTCCAAGTTTTGAAAACGCCTCTTGCTCAGCTTTTCCAAAGGTTTTGGAAAAAATGTTTCAAAACTTTTAGATTTTTCAAAAGTAGATGTCATTTGGCCGTTCAGTAATTTGTACTTCAAACTAAACGTGCTAGTTTTGTTTTGTTTTGTTGTCAATCACAGATGACTCCAAACCCAAAACAAAGTAAGTATCTTGCTCCCTGACTGACAAAGACTTTCGGCTTTAGGCCTTGGCCATAGCAAACACACACCAGTATTTGCCATGTCTCTCCTATGATGCTTTTTTAGCCTCTCTTACTCTGAAATGTAATTTAATGTAATGTATTGCTTTATAAATGTTCTTAGCAGGTAGACAAACATACTCCAGGAGCTTTCTCGATCGCCTTGTTGAGAGGGGTCAGGGAAGAATTTTTACAGCACACTTATCTGGCCCCCGGGTGATTACTGTTTTTTTTCTTCCCTCTGGAATATGTAGAGAGTGGGTCGTATGCCCACCTCCCTTGTTCTCTGTAAAGCCCATTGTGTTGCCTCTGGGTATGAAATGCGCTATACAAATAAAGCTTTGATTGATGGATTGATTGATTGAAAGACATCTGTTGGCCAGCAGATTTTGCCTATGACCTGTTACACTAATAATGAGGTCTTTTTTTTAGGTTTGTGCCAAACATCGCTCCTCCCAAGATACCTGAGGGAGACAAAGTTGACTTTGACGTGAGTGATCAGATCACATAAACTTAGGTGAAAGTTGCGAGAGGGACTTTTTTTTTTTAAACTGATGTATGTGCGTGCGTGCGTGTATTTGTATGTGCACGTGTGACTACAGGACATCCACAGGAAGCGACTGGATAAGGACTTGATGGAGCTGCAGTCTCTGATCGAGGCTCACTTCATCCAGAGGAAGAAGGATGAGGAGGAGCTCATCGCCCTGGTCAACAGGATCGTATGTCCCCCTCCGGTCTCTCCTCTCTCTCCTGTAGACACAACCTGGGCATCCTTCACAGCATCCTTTAATTGTATCTGTGTGTGTGCGTCTGTCTGTCTGTGTGTGTGTGTGTGTGTGTGTGTGTGTGTGTGTGTGTGTGTGTGTGTGTGTGTGTGTGTGTGTGTGTGCGTGCGCGTGTGTGCAGGAGAAACGTCGTACTGAGAGGGCAGAACAGCAGAGGATCCGTACTGAGCAGGAGAAGGACAGGCAGGTCCGACAAGCTGTGAGTCACTGTGACCTGACTAGCGGTCAGCTGGTGTGAAACACACACTGCGAGTCCCGCCATGCAGGACAGGGCTGGCATTATTGTTCCTGGAGATCTGGTCTGTCATAATTAGGTCTGGCAGTTAAGGGAATGTTTGACCTCTGACCTGTCTGACCTCCTGCCCCCTGCAGGAGGAGAAAGAGAGGAAGGAGATGGAGGATCAGCGCAAGAAGCACGATGAGGACGCCAAGAAGAAGAAGGCTCTCACCACCAAGACTCACCAATTTGGAGGAGTCCAACAGAGGGTCAGCACCTGGTGCACACACACACACACACAGACACACATACACACACACACACACACACATACACACACACATACACACACATACACACACACACACACACACACATATCTTTGGACTTTCATACAGTTTGGATAAGGCTTATTTGTGTGTGCACTCACCCAACATTTTTCGATAGTCATCACGATGACTTCAAAACCGGACAGTTCTCTACTGCCATCAAGTGGTTGTCTGAACTGCTGACTGGTCCTCCCTCTCTCTCTCTCTCTCTCTCTCTCTTGCTATTCCTGATGCAGCAAGAGGGGAAGAAGGGTGCCAAGAAGCAGACAGAGAGGGAGAAGAAGAAGAAGATCTTGGCTGACAGGAGAAAACCTCTCATCATAGACCACCTCAGCGAGGACAAACTCAAGTACGCAGCACCCCCTGAACTGTCCCCTCAAGGCAGAAGCCAGTTTTCTGTTTCTCCAACTAAAGATGATGTGTTCTCACCAACACTTTACATTTACAAAGTGCTTCACGTGGTCTTTACGTAACCCCACACAGCAATATCATAGCCTGCTCATTACAGTTGTTTTGGGAGTTGTACGTTTCCATCCCAATCTATGAACAAAATTCATACGAGGCCTAAAGTGGGACGCTAGGTTTGAGAATCACATGTCGTCAATGCTAGCCTCCTGTTGGTTGCTGCTCTGCAGGGAGAAGGCCAATGAGATGTGGCAGTGGATGCTGGAGCTGGAGGCGCAGAAATTCGACCTGACCGAGAAACTGAAGAGACAGAAATACGATGTGAGTGTCCCTTGCTCGGGGCGATACGACAGCAATATTGTGTCTCGACGCATAATCGAATAGCCGGTAGTTTGCTATAGGTCTGACTATGGTCACACTCAAACAAAGAGATAGGCCCTAGGCTACATGTTGTAGCGACACCACACTCAACATCCACAGGATCGATTCTCGGGTAGTGTTAGTGCCTACTGTACTTCCTACCACTGCCTACGTGGCTGTCTGGGGCTTGCCTGTCTAAAAACCGCTGTGACTTGCTTCCAGGTGAACTTGCTGCAGTCTCGCATTGAAGAGCAGCAGAAGTTGTGAGTAGCCGCTCGTTAGGGCGTCGCCCTCACCGTGCTGTCTCGTCTCTCGTCTGCGCCCCGTGTCAGAGTGAGACGTTGTTGTTTGTTTAGCGTCGGGGTCACAGGCGAGCTGACCTGGTCAGGTGGACCGCAGGCGAACGGTTTTGACCACAGGTGGGGGTCAGGTGTGCTAGGTCAGGTATTGCTACCATAGTAGGAGGCCCTGTCTGTTCAGGCAAGCCGAAACACAACCCACCCAGGACCACAGATGGACCACGGTTCTCCACCGCAGGTGGGACACATCTGGTGACAGGTGGTACAGCGGCAGCAGGTAAATGCAGCCCTCCGTGGACCTCAGGTGGAGGACTTTTGATCCACAGGTGAAACTCTCTCCAGCCAGGTGGTTCAGAGTGACACCACCCTGGGGCCCTTTGGTCTCCATCTTCCCAGTGTGTGTGTGTGTGTGTGTGTGTGTGTGTGTGTGTGTGTGTGTGTGTGTGTGTGTGCGCATGTGTGTGTTCCCCAGTGTGTGGGTGTGGCTGTATATTTGCCCAGTACAGTGTGTGTGTGTGTGTGTGTGTACGTGTATTTGCCCAGTATGTGTGTATTTCCCCAGTATGTGTGTGTGTGTGTGTTTGTGCTTGTGTGTGTGTGTGTGTGTGTGTGTGTGTATGTGTGTTTGTGCGTGTGTGTGTGTGTACGTGTATTTGCCCAGTATGTGTGTGTGTGTATTTCCCCAGTATGTGTGTGTGTGTGTGTTTGTGCTTGTGTGTGTGTGTGTGTGTGTGTGTATGTGTGTTTGTGCGTGTGTGTGTGTGTACGTGTATTTGCCCAGTATGTGTGTGTGTGTATTTCCCCGGTGTGTGTGTGTGTGTGTGTGTGTGTGTGTTTGTGCGTGCGTGTGTGTGGGTGGGTGGGTGCACCTGTGTGTGTGTGTGTGTATTTCTCCAGTATGTGTGTGTGTGTGTGTGTGTGTGTGTGTGTGTGTTTGTGCGTGTGTGTGTGTATGTGTGTTCCTCAGTCTTAGCCTGCCTTCACTGTGTGTCGTTTACAGATCCCACAGCTTCTGGCCAGAGTGCAGGACCACCAGAGGTAAGACCCGGTCACCCAGAGTCACACTGGTCACTTTCTCCTTTAAACTCCCTGGGGGGGGGCAGGGGTATCCTCACATCTGTCAAAACAGACTTCATTATTATCCTTCATTGGCTTAGAGGACCAAAGGGCCTCACAAGTACAGTCTGGACATTTGAAACTGGGATTTTTGCCCAGTCCCAATTCAACCACTAGGCCCTTCTCCCTACCACTGCTCTGAGACCTGAGGGGACTAGGCGTGTGAATGGTATGGGCACTAGCCTGCCATGCCTCAACTCATCCCCTCTCCCCAGACCTATGAGCCGTGTGTAGCGCTAGAGGAGTGAGGGATGGTTTTACAGAACCTCTCCTGACCTGCCCAGCTTCACCCCCCCCCCCCCCCTCCCCCCCAAGGCCTTTTAAGGTCATGATCCCAGGTGGCAAGAAACCTTGATCACGTGACTCAGCCTGCCCGTCATGTGACTGAGGAAGAAGTGTTACGATCATTGTGTTGGCTAATCCTCAAATGACTCCTTCCTTTCCCTCATTCTTCTAGAACCCTCCGTTTATTCATTCACCTGTACCTCCTCCTTCTTTCCGTCTAGATATCCCTTTATTCATCCCTTCATCCATCCCTCCATCTCGAACCCGGTAGTTTGGTCAGATCGTGATCGTGATCCTAACCAGCAGGCCTATTTTATGGCCATACCTGTATATGTCAGTAGTAACTTTACAATCGACTATTGATGAAGTTAATGTAGGAAGAATTACAATGTAAATACCAGTTTGGTTGAGCTCTCTCTCTCTTTGAAGAACGTCCATGGCAGGTAACTCTTTCTAGTTTTCTCTTCATGATCCAGGCATCAGGCAGTAAAGCTATTGTATTTAGAGGTAATGGCAGGGTGCATTATGGGAGCAGAGCAGAGCTACAAGGTAAGGAGAGCTGGGAGTAGGACACGATCGCCTCGTCACTCATCCCTGTCCGCCCTAACCCCGGTGTCCTGTGTATGTGTGGTCTGTCTTCCCTGTGCACGACTCCTCAACACCGTTGATAATTGCTTTGATAATTCCTTGCTTTTTTCCCCCCAACCTTTTTTATTCCTACTTTTTTCCGCTCTGCTGTTCTTTCATTTTTCAACAATTCAATTTCATTGATCACTCTCTCTCTCTGACCCAATACATACGGACACACGCACACACTCTCTGACTTGATGGCTTTATGTTGTTGGCACACACACACCTTCTCTGACTTGATGGCTTTATGTTGTTGGCACACACACACCTTCTCTGACTTGATGGCTTTATGTTGTTGACACACACACCTTCTCTGACTTGATGGCTTTATGTTGTTGACACACACACCTTCTCTGACGTGATGGCTTTATGTTGTTGCACAGTGCCAAAGGCCGAGGCAAGGGCAAGGCCGTCAGGAGGTAGAGACTCAGGAAGCAGGACGTCTCCAGGAGGCCGAAGGAGGGACACATGTTTTGTTGTTGTACAGTACTTGTTGTCAATGTACAGTAGCCTACTACTCACAGGTGACGGAAATGTACAAAAAACAGTCTGCTGCACATGTGGCCACAGTCAATATAGAGATCATTAAAGAGATCATTGCTTTTGATGGACTGACTGATCTTTATCTTTATTTATGTGCACACAGTGTAAATAGAACACAAAGCTGGAGGTTTTAAATCAAATATGCAAATGAGATACATCTCTCCAGAAATATATCTAATATATATATATATATATATATATATATATATATATAGCCTCTCCTTCATTCCTTTTGTCTTCTCTGGCGTCTTTATTCACATTCACAATTATTATTTAAATTATTATTGATTTAAAACTACAACTTATAAATAGTTAATAGATCATAAACAAGCAATTAGTAAACTACTTACTAATGACTTGTTAAGTATTTGTTAAATACTGTAGTTGATCAACCTACAGTTGGCCCCATATGGCCTTCCATCAGGGAACCTATCTAAACACATTAACAAATGTTTAGGAGTGAGTGACAAATAATTATGTAAAAGGTTAGTAAATATATTTGTTAAGACCATGTCAATAGTTTATAGACTTTATTGGGACATTTTTCTTAAGTTGCAACTATTCCTCATTGACTAACACTAGTGCACAGTGCCCGTGGCCCCGTTGTGGTTGTTCTCTTCTATCCATCTAGTGTTAAGGTCTATAAAATAAAATAAAAAGGTCTATAACTCATGAATGTAGTATTATCAAATAAAACTGACCTTTAACAAATGAGTTGATGATAATTATTTGCCAAATTACCAATCTAAAATAACATTTGTAAACATTAGTAAATGTGAAATAGCTGCAACTTTAGAATAATGTCCCAATAAGGTCTGTAAACTATTATCAAATATATTTACCAATCTTTACATAATGATTTGTTACTCACTTCTGAATATTTATTAATTTGTCATTGTGTAGGTTCTCTGATGGAAGGCCAGATGGGGCCAGCTGTAGATGGATCAACTATTAACAAATACTTAACAAGTCATTAGTTAGTAGTTTACTAGTCGCTTGTTCAAGATCTATTAATTATAAGTCGTAGTTTTAAATTGTTAACCAATTATTAAAAAACATTTAACAAATCATTAATAACTCATTAACTAAGAGTTTAAGTATAAGTATTTACTATTGCACAACTGAGTTGTCTCGGGTTTGTATGTCTTGGCCCCTACCAAAAGCTTTTCATTTAGCTTCTTTGGGGTCTCCTTTCCATGTTCTTCTTACAGTACTGTATTCATGTTGTTATTTCATTGAAACATAATATAATAATATAATATAATAATAACAATAAAATATCTATCTATCTATCTATCTATTCATTTATTTATAAGGCATAGTTAATGCCTTATAAATCATTAGCAGACAAATGTTTAACACATCATTAAATTAACAGTTTGTGGATAATCTATTCACTATTGGGGTAGTGATTCTCAAGTGTTACCCACAAATTAAGAATGGGGAAAAATATATTAATTTATGAAATATACACAGTGTACCGCAGTGCAATATATCAGACATGAGCTACATGTACAGTATGAACTGTAAACATAATGAAAAAGCTGGGCCAGTGTTTAGGACATGATCACACTTAAATAACACAAACGCTTCTGTGGTTACACAGTATTTTAGAGTGTTCTCGATACACAAAGTGGGGATAATAATGTAGGAAACCATCAAGTGAGTTCCATCGTATTTACACATGATGTATGCTTATTCAGTGTGGCCTGCAGAGAACAAGCCATCCCTGTAGTGTTATAATATACACTCAGACTGGCCACTAAAGGTTTCCCTGATATGAACTCCAAAGTACAGTAACATTTACACGAAGAGAGATTTTATTCTGGTGACTGATGATATGTCGATTTAGCCTTGATGTGGCCCTGAACCAGTATGAATATTGCTTAACCTACTCATGTACTGTAACTGTAAAAGCACCAGGACAAGTCCTAAACTCTCACAGTAGCTAGCCAAAACAGTCCGCTTTCACATTGGCAAACATCTGTCCCTCACACACATAGCATTTGGCTTTCACATACAATATCAGCATCCTTCACCTTGAGCCGATACAGTTCCTAAACTGACTGTAAACGATGACGACAGTGCATTTGAACAATGAGAAAAGCTTTGAGCAAGTCTGAATCCTCCTGAAATGATGAGGAGATGCAGACCCTCCTTGAGGCATGATGCAACGATGGCGGTCCTCACCACAGGTGTGTCTCTCTGATCTCGGCGATCACCTGACTGGCCTTCTGGAGTGCCTGAGGAAACACAGTGGTCACACTGGTTAGAATGGTGAGCCAGTACTCTTTCAAGTCTTCAAACGGAGCCAGAGTCTGTACCCCAGAGCCTGATTGGTCCAGGCGTGGACAGGGGGGCGTTTCCCATACCTGCTGCATGTCTGCGGCCTCCTTGCGTCTCTGGGCCATGTCTTCCGATTCGGTCAGCAGCTCGTTGAGGAGGCCGGACTTGTAGAGCTGACCAACCAGCTCGCTCTGAAGGCTGTCCTTCACATGGTTCACCAGGAAGTGCATCACTGCCTTTGGCACGCTGAGGGAAAGAAGGGAGATGAAGGCACAGAGAGAGCAAGACGGGTGATTTGATGGAGGGATGAAGGGAGTGGAGAAGGATAACAGAAAAGAGAGATCTCAGAGGAAGGGTCTGGGTCTGGAAAGCTAAACTAGATCACCAAGTACCGCGGCAGGAAGTGGAGGACGGGCGGACAGGAAGTAGTCACCTGTCCTGGATATTCTTGCGGACGATGAGGAAGTAGGACTTGATGAGGTGCCCGATGACCTCGCAGTCCCGCTGCTCCCGCGACGACAGTTTCCTGGCGACGGGGACCGGCTGGGGAAGGAGAAAGGGCATCAGCTGACGACCGAACGACATCGCCACACAGAACCTCGGACAGAGCTAAGCGGCTCCCCGTGAAACCACATCTGCGTGGTCAGACGAAGGGCTCGCTCCACGGCCCGGATCCCTCACCACGTCCAGCAGGTTGACAGCCCCCCTTAGGGGGCTGCCCGGTCCTGAACCCGGGGCCTCCTCTCCCTTCTTCAGCATGCCCCTCCAGCTCCCCGTCCCCTCCTGCTCCCCCGGGGGGGCGGCTCCTGGGGCCTGGGGGGGGAGGGGGGGGGGGGGGTAGAGGAGGGGGGGCACAGCCTGGTCAGTCATCCGCCATCACGATCGCTAGCGTTAACGCGGTTAGCCGGCCCTGATAGCGCGGTTCACATTCCGCTAGCTTGGGCAGTTCGCGCCGACGCCACAACCGGCCTCGTTATTGCCAAGCTGAAACACATACGGAGACGGACACGCCGCTTCCTCTGAAAGCAGGAAGTGAGCTCAGTGTTAACGCAGAAAGATAAACAGGAGGAGTTAGACATGTAATCAGGGATTTGAGTGCAGCAGAGAGCGGCATGTGTGGATCAGGTCCGACAAAGCTCTTCTCAGACTGATATAGTAACACATACAGTACAGCTGACACGCACCAGTCCATCAGCAGGGCAGACCCTAATCCTGCTGTACACCATACCCCTCTATCTGCACGGACGGAGACGAGGATACTAGGGCTGCAAAATTCCATGCATATTCACAAACTTCTCATGGGGAATTAACAGGAATTAACGGGAATAATTCCTTTTAATTCCCATACGTTTCCAGTTTATTCTCGTTAATTCCTGTTAATTCCCATAAATTCCCGTCGGGACTTTTGGGAAGCATGTGAATATTCTCAGAAATTTGCCGCCCCCATGGTAGATGACACAGAACGGCGGCGATCCTGATCTGGGCCCAGAGCAGACAAGAGCGGAGCATGGAGCATGCCAACACCCATGCCCAGACACAGCCACCCGGGGGGGGGGGGTGGGTAGGGGGGGTTGTTGTGCCCACCTTGGCACCCTCCGCATCCACAAGACCCGGGGAGTCGGCGGGGACCAGCTGGCCAGGCGGACCCTGAACCGACTGGGAGGAGGAGAGAAAGAGGGGTGGAGAAAGAAGAGATAGAACTGAGAAGAGGTGAGGAGAAAGGAGACACCAGGGAAAGGTTGATAATTGGGAGGTGAGAGACAGACAGAGATAGGAGGGTTGGGGGGTGGGGGTAAAATAACAGCTGACTGAGCATCAAGCGTTCATATTCCACAGTCGGTGTTCGGTGGTCTACGATGCTGGCTGATGAAGGGTGTGAGAGCGTGTTTACCTTATCCCTGGAGACGGCTGCGGGCATCTCTCTCGTCCTGTTCCTCCTGGCCTCCTGCGGGGAACGAATGACCGGAGCACGCGTGAACATGGCAGGTCAGAGTGTGGTTGGGTGTCACAGCTGCTCTGTACATTATATTACATTATATTACATTACAGTCATTCAGCTGACGCTTTTATCCAAAGCCACTTCCAATAATTGCATTTAACGTAGGAAAAGCCAATGTACTACTACTTGCCAGAACTCAAAAGTGCATCTCCTTTCAAAAATAAGTGACTAAGAGCATAATCTAGCACTGAAGGCAATGTGAAGAAAAGCAAACTAAAAATACAAATACTATAAATATAAATAAAATGACACTAAAGAGCCCGAGTTGTTTTGCGGTAGGCTGTCGATGAGCGAGCGGAGCTAGTCACCTCGATGTTGTTGTTCATGACTCCACAGGCGTCGGCGAAGTCCGGGTGCTTAGTGTTGATGTAGGCCAGCTCTATGGCAACCAGGTTGTGCACCTGCAGACGATACAAGACACAGTCAGACAGACGGGTGGACGATCAGGACGGACTCGGAGCAGCGGCGGTCTAGCTGTGGGCCGGTGTGATGGGAGACGGTGCGGTGCGGCTCTCTCTGTGCGCCGGGCCGGGCCGTACCATCTCGTTGGTGACCGGGAGCCTCTTCCTCAGCAGGGAGGTCACCACCTCCACGATGGCGTCGTGGAGCTTCGGGAACCGCAGCAGCTCCTAGGGAACACACACAGGAAGGAATGTCAGGGGTGCGTGTCTGAGTATGTGTGTGTGTGTGTGTGTGTGTGTGTGTGTGTGTGTGTGTGTGTGTGTAGTATGTGTGTCTGTGTGCGTGCGTGAGTGTGTACCTGTATATACAGTACAGGTATGTATATACAGTATGTACATTATATATTTATGTATGTGTGTGTATGTGCGTGCGTGTGTGCGTGCATGTGCGTGTGTGTGCATGTGTGTGCGTGCGTGTGTGTGTGTGTGTGCATGTGTGTGCGTGTGTGTGTGCGTGTGTATGCATGCATGTGTCTGTGTGTGTGTGTGTGTGTGTGTGTGTGTGCGTGCATGTGCGTGTGTGTGCATGTGTATGTTTGTGCGTGTGTGTGTGTGTGTGTGGGTGCGTGTGTGCATGTGTGTGTGTGTGTGTGTGTGTGCCCGCCATGCCTGTGTGCTGTAGTTGCTGCAGTGCTGGATGATCCTCTGCATCTCCTCGTGGACCAGCTCCACACAGCGCAGGCTGGGCTCCTCCAGACGCTTCACCTGCTTCTTCACCAGCAGCTCGAACGACACCTCCGGCACGAACAGAGAGGGACGCGGACCCTGGGGGGAGGAGGCCAGGACGGGGGTTACTTCCTCGGTCTAAAGCATTTTTTCCCATAGACGTACGCGGGGCGTTAAACGGCGGGGGAAAGAAACAAAAATGTTCTGCGCATCGCTAAAAGTCAAAAACAACTCTTTGAATTGTCAAGTTTAAAAAAAGCATTGGGTCCACTTTTCTTTAGAAGCCACCAAAAGCCAGAGTTTAATAGTTGTGATACTGTTTTTTTGCTTCCCTCTGGAATATGTAGAGAGTGGGTCGTATGCCCACCTCCCTTGTTCTCTGTAAAGCGCATTGTGTTGCCTCTGGGTATGAAATGCGTTGTACAAATAAAGCTTTGATTGATTGATTGATTGATTGAGCTGTTTCTGTCTCTGTGTGCTGTGTCTCTATGGCAGCGCTGCTCTGGTCTTTGGGAACAAGGAAGGAAGGCTGGAAGTGGAATCTGTAGAGGCTTTTACAGCATATGCGCTGAGTGAGCAGCTCTCATTGGGATAACTGGGCAGCCATCTTTGAATGCCTCGTCCAGTTCTCTTAATACTTGTATATCCATGTGCCATGTGCTTGCATGGAAGGCTCTGAACGACATGGCCAGTGTGTGGAAATCCAACCTCCCCTGACAAATCAAGCTCGGGTTCTTCCGTCAAATCAAGCTCAGTCCGTTCTCCTATGTGGCTGTAAACGCTGGACCTTGAAGCCCACCCGGCAGAAGGTCCCAGAATGCAACTTGCAGTACTTAACATCAACCAGAACGAGCATGTTACCAACTAGCATCTGTCACTAAGGTTGAGTGACAAAATGAGCCAGGAGCCAGGAGAATGAGGCTGGCTGGTCACTGCC
Source organism: Borostomias antarcticus (assembly GCF_949987555.1). Taxonomy (NCBI): domain Eukaryota; kingdom Metazoa; phylum Chordata; class Actinopteri; order Stomiiformes; family Stomiidae; genus Borostomias; species Borostomias antarcticus. Next base: position 12,902,311 of record NC_140246.1, read on the forward strand.
AGAGACACCAGGAGCTGCCCGCCAGCAAACTGGTGCTGTGGGAGCCGACGCACGGCCATCGATCACGAGGGCGTCCCACACTAACGTACATGGACGTACTAAAGAAAGACCCAGGGGCGTAAAAATCACTGGCGAGCTATAGACAGATGCACGGAGGACCGGCTTTAAACGCCGACACCCCGTCCGGGGACGACCTTTCCTCGGCAGGACTCACCGTGGCGTTGCGGATGGCGGTCAGGATGTCGATGGTGTTCAGGCCCCCTAGAGGGTCCACGGACTCCAGCGTCCTCCCGAACGTCTCGTGGAAAATGTAGCAGATCCGGGCTCCGCCACACCTGGAAGACAAGATGTACAGGCCTGACGAGCCTTCATAGCAACACGACAGATCCTGCCCCGGCCTCTAGTAGAAATCCCAGATATTCCCACTGATGGGTCATTCAGGTGAAGGAGCTATGAGACTGATATCTCGTTCCCAGACCGCTTCAATGGGCTTGCGCTGGCCTCAAACCTGCAGTTCAACAGCGCCCCCCGGTGGCCCGGGGAAGGTACCGCTACTACTCACAGCTCAGCGGTCTCTATGTACTTGGCGGTGCCCTCTATGGTGTTGCAGTACTCGGCGGCGAACTTGGTGATGAGCTGGAGCAGCGTGGCGCTCTGGTCCTCCACAGGCTCTCCATAGCTGCTCAGCAAGGACTGGTACTGAGCCGCCAGCACGTTGATGCGAGTCTTCAGGTCGGGGAGGCAGTCACGGATGTGGTGCATCAGCAACCTGGAGCAACAATCAAGCATTGATCAATCAACCAATCAACCAATTAATTAAAAAAAAAAAAGTAAACAATCAATCAAAATGCTCTGCATAATGTGTTTGACCAATAAACAAAACAGCGACTGGAATGAAATTGTGCTGCCTGTTTGTGTGCTGTGTGTCTGACCTGACCTGTTGAAGGGTCTACATTTTTGTTACCTAGTTCTCCCTCCCTGCCAGGGTACTGCTGTGTGGTGTATCTACAGTACCTGCTGAGAGTGCTGTCTGTGACTGACCTGTTGAGGGTCCTGGCCAGGTACTTGGTCCCGTTCCTATTGGCCAGTGAGGGGTACCTCTTCTGCAGGAAGGCGTGTTCGTCTCGGATGGCGTCAGCGACCATCTTCTTATTGTTGATGTCCAGCTGGCTCCTGCAGGAACACAGATAGGGAAGGCTGGTATTATAGACATCTACTGGTCTGCCAGTGTGAGAGAGTGGTTCTGTGTGTGTGTGTGTGTGTGTGTGTGTGTGTGTGTGTGTGTGTGTGTGTGTGTGTGTGTGTGTGTGTGTGTGCGTGTGTGTGTGTGTGTGAGATAGAAAGAATGCGGCTCTGTGTGTGTGTGTTGAGGTTTTGCAGTGCGGACCTGTTGACCACCCCGATGAGGCCCAGTTTGACAGGGATGACCCGGCCCATCAGAACGTCCATGGCATCAGTCCCAGCATCCATCAGATCCAGCTTGGTCACCACAGCCAGGGTTCTCCTGCCTGCGCACACACACACACACACACACACACACACACACACACACACACACACAGCAGATGAGATTACACTTCAGGGAACAAGAGGGAACTGGGCCACACACAGAGACACAGAGAACTGCAGCAGTGTGTTCACCGTCGGGGTCGACCTCGCGGGCCAACTTGAGGGCCTCTGAGGTGGCCATGTCCGTGTTGGCGGCCGTGACGGCCAGGATGATGGAGTTGGGGTTGGAGATGTGCTTCAGAATCAGCTCTTTGATCTGCATCTCGATGTCGCTCGGCTGGTCCCCCACGGGCACCTGGGGTCAGGAGACACAAGAGCGTCCAGGGGTGAGTTTGACCAGCCCTGTCCTCCTCCATCCCTTCACACCTCCCCCCACGCCTCTATCCCCCGTCCTCCCTCACTCCTCCAGCCCTCCAGTCTTCCCCAACCTTCCCTTTACAGAAGGAGGAGAGGAAACTCCCTAAGGAAGAAACCTAAGATCTCCTCCTCCTCCTCCTCCTCCTCCTCCTCGTAGCCTATAATGACAGTTTTGTGACTGGATGTGTGTTGGCTGTTACCTTGGTGATGCCTGGCAGGTCCACCAGTGTGAGGTTGACCACGTTAGGGGAGAAGATCTTCAGGTGGATGGGCTCATCACTGATCCCCTACAGAAAACAGAGGCAGACATGGAGCTGTACATTGGTTAAGATCCTAGGAGATCAATTAACCTGACCGGATTAAAACCAATCTTGAACCGTCAATAGGGATTATCCAGGTGGTTTTATGTTCAGAAGTAGGTTTAATCTGGCTCTGTAATCCCAGACTAACAGGTATTGTAACACACACACATCTCAATCCGATCATCTCACCTTGTTATTCCCGGAGATTCTCTCCGTTTCGTTTTCGATCTCTTGCCTGATTTCATCAAAGTCTGTGTAGATCTGAGGAAAACACAGATGCATTACTGATACGTTATGCAACAACAAGGACCTTAATATTCCTCAGTCAACACGCCTGGACTAGATAGATAGATAGATTAGATAGATTAGATAGATAGATAGATAGATAGATAGATAGATAGATAGATAGATAGATAGATAGATAGATAGATAGATAGATAGATAGATAGATAGATAGATAGATAGATAGATATCTTGACAATTTGATAAGTCATACCTTGTTTTTGGTGTGTAAGAATTTCCCCCATTCTTCCCCTTCTGTGCCTGCTGATACAATGATAAGAGTCTCCATCATTATTTATCTATGGATATATTCTAGTCTTGGTGGCCAAGATGCTCAGGTCTGCTTTCTCATGTCTACTTTCACTCTTCAAACTTAACTAACATTAAAAAGAGATCTACAAGATCTTACAGTATATGAGCACTAGTTCTACAATAAGCAATGAGGAGCTTCGGCTAGAAGGATGTCATCAACACCAGCCTCTACGGGACTCTTTCCCCAGCCTCTACGGGACTCTTTCACCAGCCTCTACGGGACTCTTTCCCCAGCCTCTACGGGACTCTTTCACCAGCCTCTACGGGACTCTTTCACCAGCCTCTACGGGACTCTTTCACCAGCCTCTACGGGACTCTTTCACCAGCCTCTACGGGACTCTTTCACCAGCCTCTACGGGACTCTTTCCCCAGCCTCTACGGGACTCTTTTACCAGCCTCTACGGGACTCTTTCCCCAGCCTCTACGGGACCCTTTCCCCAGCCTCTACGGAACTCTATCCCAGTTCAGCTAGTGGTCAACAGCACGGGTGTGGGACAAATAACAGGAGATGAGAGATGGAGAGAAACACAAACTAAAGGCCACAAGCAGAGCGGAACCGAATAACACCTGTACAAACAAAGTTGTTCAGTGGATGTCGGCCATCGAGGAGACAGAGACAGAGAGGGTTACAACGGCTGGTCGGACCCTCCCCAAAGCCAGAGAGGAGAGGCCATGAGCACAAAACAACCGAGATGAGATGAGTGGGGTGTGATCTTTTACAGTTACGGTGCTACTAGGTTTTACCATAGAGTCATGTTTTACGATTATTAAAGGCATTGTACTGTATTCTACCCTACTGCGTATGGGTCTATGTATCTCGGTATCTCAACGGTACGCCTGTACGTATGCGTGACGAGCACGGGCCTATGAGAGAGCAGTTAGGCTGTGGGCTCCAGTAGTCCGCCTGTGTCTGTGCTGCCTACCGTTCTCCTCTCTCTTCCTGACATCCCCGGGGTCGACGTGCACCAGCTGCAGGATAAGCGGGCGCCGGGTCACAATGCCGGTCCCGCGGGGAAGCAGGTCCCGACCAACCAGGCTCTCCAACACCGAGCTTTTACCGCTGCTCTGGAGAGACCAAACATGTGCACATTCACAGACAACTTACATAACTGACCTGATAACAGCCAGCGATTAACTGCACCTGTCCTGGATAGCCTATTTCTCACTGCTCTAGAGACAGGCTGGAACAGAATACAATGGGTTAACAGTGGTGATCTGGGAGCAGATTCTGCCCCGGTGTTACACAATTACACTGAGCTGTAAGTAATGATCTCAAACCAGCTGTTATACACCTGCACTGCAAGTGACCTTATTTGAAGAAAGCTGGTCTGAAAATAGCACTTATTGGACGAGGTGACGCTCCTAATGAATAATCACAGCACGACTGGATGAGCCAGAGCTCGTGAAAGATGAAACACCACCACTGGCTTGAGCGCTAGGAGACATTTTTAGTAACGCCTTTTGATGTTTCATTTTTAGATTCGGAATGGACAGCACCTTGGCTACTGTAGCAAGCTAACGAAATAGCTAATAGACCGGTCTCAATCCGTGGGTGCGCAAAGCAGCAGCTAGCCTTGCACGAATTTGACAACACATATGACATCCTGGGATAATGTACTGGGATTATTGTACCTGGGTGCCTACGACTGCAATCTGCGGCAGCTGAATGATGTCCGCTCCCACTGTGTTAAAGACATCCTGAAGCTTGTTTATAACGGGGATAAGAGCCTCCATGTTCAAGCTGACCAGAAAGCCTTTTCGGAATGTGCGGAATAGCTATTCAGCTGTTCTAGCGGTGCGCGCTGTCATACAAAGTCATCCAATGTCCCATAGACACCATTGAAATAGCCCACCCGTGTCTGCGAGTGATACTGGCTCGGACTTCACTGGGACTTGTAGTCTCAGCGTTGCACACTGCCATTACAACTATTGAAAAAAAAACTACATCTCCTAGGCTCCACCCTAGTTTAATACATCCAGTTCCACCATCACCTCGGAGTCATTTTTCATGGATGATGGCAGGTGTAACAATCAGTTTATTATGAGAACTCATACGACCAATGCATACTCTCCGAGTGAGGCATACAGTAACATAACCTACTCTGAGAGATGGGGCCTAAAGCTAACAAATAATTACAGGCTAACTGAATCAAAATGAATTAATTACGAAATAAATATTATGCGGTAATTTTTATTTGTCAACACATTTTACCACTCATCAGCTTCATACAGATACACATGCCGCACGCACACACGCACACACAGAGCTTGTTAAAAGTGCAGATATTTGATAATGACAATTACACATCACATTCAGTGACAGAGGAAGGCAGCATGAATATGGGGGTGGTCATGTAGGTAGCCCAGTCGTTAGAGCATGGGCCAGGCCACTTGACAAGTGATTTCCCATCAATTGTGCCCTTCAGCAAGGCACTGGACCCCAATAGTAGCTCATACAGTATGTAACTGTACGTTTAGTAAACTGTAATTGGAAATTGATTATAGCTATTGTGCCAGCTGCAAATATTGCACATCATGAGAACGCACATCAGAAAAAAAACAAAAAACGAGGTAACAGTTGGTGGACTGAGCTGAATACAATGAGGGTATGTTTAGTTTCAAAGATAAATTCTGTTCGCAAGATGGAGAGCTAGGAATTCACCTTTCCCATGTGTTTATGCCCTTAAGAGCTAAATAATGCAGAATAAACAACTTAAAAGTCCAATATGTAGGATTTCATGCATTGAAATATCTCTATATTGCTGATAAATGGAGAGGTTAAAACAGACCACCATTTGCCTCTGCTAGAGCAATTGCTAAATCCTTTTATTGGAAGACAGCTCACCTGCTGAGATTTAATCAGCAACAGAAGCGTTCTGTTACGGCCTTATTCAGGAGTGAAGTTACCCTCGCAGGCCGCAGGTGGTCATGTTTCCAGGCACCAGTTGCAGATCATGCCTTTTAAAGGATTTTTGCATCTGGTGCTCTGTCAGGCAAAAAGCCTCACAATCCGGTTTGTATAAACAAATCACAAAGCCCAGAAAATCATAAAATTATGATAAAATGACTTTGGTTTAAACACTGGTCAGTCCTGGGGATGGAGAATACATGTGCGAGCATCAGCTCAACGCCATCTGACTGACAAAGGTAAACAAAGACAACTAGAAACCTATGGGGGCATGATAAAACGCAACAACTATCTATATATATATATATATATATATATGTAATATGTTGAGTGAGCTCAGCTTAACTGAATGATATGTGATCATTATTCTTAGAAGCAGACCGTAGTGCATCACACAGATCAGTTGTTTGTTTCTAGCGGCAAACCATCAAAACACTGAATACCCAAACACTAAAAGTGATAAATTAACAAATTCCTAAACAACAAGCAATTGATTCAACCCACTGCACCTAGTGAGTAAAGGACTAGAAATGTTTCAGGACACCTGTCCAGACACCCCCGCCCCCAACACCCCAGCGATGACGTGTGGATCTCAACGGGGATAGGATAGGTGTAGGCTTAGCAAACCTCTGATAGGCCGGGTGGTACTTCCCCATCTTGCATGACAAGACAACCTTTCTCATGCATTTTCATTTGATCTGTTTTAAACAGAAACATATCCTGTTTAAGCAGTCCCACCCCTTGCATGCCATAACACAGTAGGCGGTAAGCTCTATGGGTTCGGGGGAGGGTCAGAGGGTTGTGTGCGTCTGGGCAGAGCCTGGGCTGGGCGTTAGCCTCAGGAGCAGTCCGTGTATGTGGTCACCATGTTCCCTCTGCGCTGTGTCACTGTCCTGCAGTGCTGCTTCACTGAGCCCCGGAACGTGCTGTCAGCCCTGGCAGAGTGTCTGTTGAAGGAGAACATCTTCTCCAAGTCCTCAAACATGTTGTCAAACATTCCTTCTCCACCGAATGCCCCCTGGAAGGGCCTCTTGACACTGTCGCCCCGGGAGGCTTGCTGGTGGGCATGGAAGTGGTTCTCAAAGTGCCTCTTGTGGTGGGAGTGCTGGTGCTGCTGGTGGTGGCGGTGCTGGTCATACAGGTTAAAGTCTGTGAACATGTCCTCAAAGTTGAAGTTGAAGGGCTGGCGGTGGAACTGTTGGCTGGCCCCTCCTCCTTGTCCCGCTCCTTCTGAGGCCTCCTCCCCTGGAGAGGGTCCGTGGCCAAACTGGTCATACTCCCTCCTTCTCTGGTCGTCCGATAACATCTCATACGCTGGAGGAGGGAGGAAAAACGCTTGTCAATTTATATTCAACAGATTTGGGATATTTATAGCCGTCTCTTCTCACAATTCATCTTTCATTCAGTATGTATTCCTTTTCTTTCTCTATTCATTCCTCTGTTTATCTCACATATTCCATATCAATTGAAATTCAAACTTTTTGGTAGCATTGAGAGGGGTTGACCTCCACAGATCAGTCTGTCCTTCCTCGTATCCACATTGCTTTCCAGAAATTACAACGTGACAGGCCAATCAGGGACTGCGTTCCATGGTGAGAGCAGCCCCTGATTGGATCTCATAGTGTAATGGGCTGGCAATACAGTAGGCTAATGGCATCTCCCGAAGCAACAAGTGGTATCGTTAATGTTTGTAGAATAAACACAGCCAAAAGTGCAGTTATTGCAAAAACAGACTCAATAACACAACAAAAAAAGAGAAACTGAGAGAGTTTCTCAGTGGAAAAGCCGTTTTCAGTCAAAGCAAATACTTCTGACCACTGAAATCGATGTACATATGAGGAAGGCCAGACTGATCTGTAGAGAGAAACAGAATGTGAGCTTGCGAGATCGAGATGGTCTCACGAGGCTGGGGGGGTCTGGGAGCGTCATGGTCATCAGGTCATTATATACTTTCATTCATTACTCATGTATTGCTTAAGAGAGCTAGAGAGCTAGAGCCCTTGGGTACCTTCTATAACGTGATACACTGCAGCACTGACTAAACATCTACTGAACAGGGCTCTGAGGTAACAGACAGGAAGGGTTAAACAGCTGACTTTACTCTTATCTGGCAGGCTGGACTCACCCTCTGCAATTTCCCTGAACTTGGCCTCTGCACCTGGACTCTTGTTTCTGTCGGGGTGGTGCTTCATGGCAAGCCTGTGGAAGGCCTTCTTGATCTGGCGCTGGGAGGCGTCTCTGGGCACCCCAAGGATGTCATAATAGTCCCGCTTGGCCAGAATCAGCTCGGTGATCATCAGGATACACACGGCCATCAGAAGCACCGACTGGGCTGTAGCCATGATACTAGTGGTTTAGCAGCTTGTCCCCTGCGTAGAAGATAAGAGTGTGACAGTTAGCTAGTTTCTTGTGACTCAGCTAGTTAGTTGTGACAGTGTGACTGAACCGTGAAAGAAGTGGCTGACTACAATGGTCTACCTGTCACTGGTGGTTAGTTTCATGATGCCATTTCAATGCCAGAAAATATAACCCACTTCAAACATTTGCCCTCACTGTCAAAAAGGATGTTTAATATGGCGACATGGGCAATATATCCATGGCAAGATCATATGCGTGTTTTTAAACAGAACGTTCAAAAAGACACGTACTATTATGTAAAAAAAAAAAACTGCCGGGCACATTGCTAGTTGCTATTTAACGCTATTAAGATTGTAGCTACTGTACGTTAGTGCCGAAACCTACAGTATGGCACTAACTCGGTCAAAAAAAAGTCAACTCGAGATGATTCGCTATTTTAGGGGAAATATCTAGCCATCGATATCATAGATAGCTTGTGTGACAAGACCACTTGAGCTGCACATATCTTACACTGTTGAAATTCATTATTCTTTACAAAAATATAACTCAATACAATAATTCCGGTGCTTTTACCTTGAGCAGTAGCAACAACACCCTCGGGAATGTGAAATGAAACCTCTCCAGCTGATGAGCAGAAAAGCTCCCAGACCATTACAAGCTGCATTCCAGAGCTGAACACCACGACTCGCAACGCCATTGGTCCTTTTCTTCACCCAGTGACTCCATTCTCAGTGATTGGCTCATACTAGGAGCACGTGTCGAACTGTTGCGTCTGTATAATGTTTTTTGGTTGCCAGGTTTATCTTATAGCATGTCTAATGAAAGGAAGTCAATTAAAATAGAGGAGCAAATAATTTACTTTAATGGCTCTATTATTTGTTTTTATTTAAATGCATAGAACAGGAGACATTTACTAGCTCCGATTTATTCATTTTCATATGTATTATTTTTAAACATCGCAATAGGGTAACAATCTCTGGCAGCCCCCGATTACATACCCGGAAGTTTAGTGTTTTCCAAAATATTGTCCACAGATGGTTCTTTGTTTACAGTAAATTAAAGGTTTTTCAGGGTAAATATGCCGCGTTACTGTGCTGTGAAAATTTGCAAAAACCGCGGGGGAGCAGCTTCTAAAGACAACAAGAGAATAAGCTTCTACCCGTAAGTTATCGCCATCTGCTCCACACAACCTGATGTGGAGCTCCAAGTCTAGTTAGCTGCACGACATAAGCCTCTCTCTGTATAGCTTGTAAGTTTAGGGGCGATGCTTTGATCGTTCATTTTCCGCCCAAGGTTCCCGTTGCAAGATGAGGCCAGACTGCATAGGTGGGTTGACAACATGAGGCGCGAGGATTGGACCCCCAGCCGACACCAGTACCTCTGCAGCGAACACTTCACAGAGGACTGCTTCGATGTCCGATGGGGGATCCGCTACCTCAAGAGCACTGCAATCCCCACCATCTTTCCTTCCTGTCCAGACGTAAGTCATTATATACCAGTGCACTGTAGACCTCAGTCACACTGCCTACAGTCTACCACAGCCTTTGTTGTAGGCTTTTGATGCTTTTGAATGAGCCCCGTGTGGCAGCCCCTTTTCTATAGACTTTGTCACTTGCAATATGAACAACCACATACTGATCTATTGTGTTTGATAATAAATGTGTTGCTTTTTAGGATGTGGAGAGAAAAGCCCCCAGTAAGAAGCCCAGGACCAGGACGTCCAGGACGTGCGACTTTGACATCCAGCCAGTTAGTCCAGACTCTCCGCCCCGTAAGAGACCGCTCATCCTGAGGAGGAGAACCCGAACGGCTCAGTCATCAGAGGACAACACAAGCCCACCGATATCTGTGGTCAGCCAATCAGCTGTCTTTGCACGGTTGGAGAGGAAGCCGTCTTCAGACCCCAGCGAGGTGGCCTTAGGCGAGGCCACACCCTCAGAGACCCAGGCTGAGGTGTGTGGGTCTGCCAGCCGGCTACCTGGGGACAGCTGCGGGGCCCTGCCTGGCTCCTTCCCAAGCCTGTCTGGAGGCGTGAAGGCCGAGCAGGCAGACTCCTCCACCCCCGCCGAGGTGATTGTGGAGTGGGAGGGGGTGGAGGAGTCTGGTAGTGAGGGCGAGCCTGCGTTTGTGTGTGAGCACTCTTACTCACGCCCTGACACGGACAGAGACCAGCTGTGGAGCAGGATCATGAGTCTGCACTCTAAGATTGTGGAGCTCGACAGACGAGAGGAGTCCACCATGGCAAAGATCCGCTCTCTGGAGAATGAGATTGTTCATCTGAAGAGAGACAGTGTGGTGTTCAATGAGAAACAGAGAGTTTTAGAGGACTACATTACATCTGTGTTGCTTTAATGTCTCATGCGATTTACGTGCCATATTTACTTTACTTTACGTTACTGAAATGATTACTTTTGATTCTTACTCAGTGTTTACATGCACTTAATATTTATGGTCATAATAGATAGTTTGAGCCTTCATGTACAAAGCTACCTGGGCTCTTACCTATTCATTTAAAGACTGTACTCGAGTCTGTGTGTGTGTGTGTGTATGTGTGTGTGTGTGTGTGTGTGTGTGTGTGTGTGTGTGTGTGTGTGTGTGTGTGTGTGTGTGTGTGTGTGTGTGTGTGTGTGTGTGCGTGCACTGTAGTTGCCAACATTCACAGAGGTCTTTGTTGGAGTTTTTGTGTGTGGTCAGCGATAGTATATTGTTGGGATATTGTTGATTTAATGGGATTTAATGGTGTATTGCAGCAAGGTAAATTATTTCCATCCCAATCTATAATGATCAGCGGTTATTATTGTATTATTGAAGGAGTGAGAGTCTCTAAAGTTCTAAAACGGTGCCAGTGTTTCATTACAGTTTTGTATGTTCAAACAAAAGTTCCCTCCAAGTTCAAGGCCATGCATTTTCAGATACATTAATATGTACCTTGATCTTCGTTGACATGTTAATTATAAGAGATATATTTCTCCCAGGCTGATTGTAAAGTGGGCTGATCTAGCGTGCTACTGTGTGTGAAAAGCTCACAGCAGTGATTTCCTCAGTGGCCAATCACCAGTTTGATGAGACTGAAGACAATGGGACACTGTTTTAAGTGTCACATATTTGGTGCATTAAAACACTGAATTGATTTCTATCTGCTCAGAACTCTCTCCTCATCTTTTATCCATCACACACTATTATGCCTGTTAATTACATTTGAAAGGAGAAACATCTCTCCATTTAGAGTTGGTTTACTTATTGTATCTAGCCTCACTGCCAAATGCACCTCTAATCAATCTTATTGATTGAAGACCTGTTTAGCTTTTATGGCTCAGTGGTCTGGACTGCCTAATTTGTAGCAACGTCACCAAATTACTATTGTCATATTTTCTAACACATATGCATGCCTCAGTAGTACAACAGATGGGAGATTACACAATCTTCAATTGAATGTTTTACATCAAAGGAAAGAGTGACAAAGTGTTCTGTTTTCTGTTATTGTCTGTATTGTGTACATGAGTGCATTGCCTCTCTTATTTTTCCCAGCATTCCTAGTGAACAGGATGAGCTCACGGCATGCACCCTGGCAGCAGAGTGGCTGGTTTCCTGCTTCTTCGGATCTGGGGCTGGGTCTGAGTCTCCCAGGCTGAAATCCTGCCTCTCATGCCAGTGAGGGGGCCTCATCCCGAGGCTGCTATCTAGACTGCAGACAGTCATGGGCTCTGAGTTAGCGGCAGACAGCCCTGGTAGCCCAGAGCAGGAAGAGGAATGGTTGAACAGCTACAGTAGGTATATGCACCTCCCAGTGAGGGTTGTTCTCTTCTGGTGGTGTGTTATGTAATATTTACAGGCCTACATTTATCTAACTAACTCTTCATGAGCAAGATATTTGGAAAAAGTCATTTTGAATCAACTAAACTTTTTTTTTTTAAACGAAAACAGTATTCTAGTTCCAGTCAGGTTTTAAATCTAATCACAGTACAGTGACTGCTCTAACTAAAATAGTCAATAGACTCAGCGCTGATGCAAAAAGCGTCTCTGTTCTTATTCTCATTTGCTAAGGTCAAGCCCAAGCCTTGTCGATGAGGCTGGTGGCCGTGGGGAAAAAGCTGTTTTTGTGGCGTGAGGTCTTGGTCTTGTCTGAGGGGAGTGGCACGAAGAGATTATGGCCGGGGTAGGAGGCGTCGGCAGCAATCTTCCTGGCCCGCTTCAGGATCCTGGAGTTGGAGTGTTCGTGGTCACTTCCTGTGGGCTGGTTGGAGGTCTCTTCCTTTGGGCTGTTGTGTTGGAGGTCACTTCCTTTGGGGGATCACAATACACAGACAACATCACACAATAAGAATATAAATTTAAAAAAAATATTGCACTGGAATAAAAAATATAAAATATTGTGCTGGATGAAATATTGCACAGTAGTTACTTATTGCACAGTAGTTACTTATTGCACAGTGTATGTGTGTTTGGGGGGGGGGATTAGTGCAAGTTGGCATTCAGGATGATCACGGCTCTGGGGAAGAAACTGTCTTTCAGTCTGTTGGTTTTGACCCTGATGCACCTGTAGCGCCTGCCGGAGAGCAGCAGGTCAAGCAGGTGGAAGCCAGGGTGAGAGCCGTCTTTTGCAATGTTCTTTGCTCTGCTGAGGCAGCGGGAGGTGTAAAGGTCCATCAGGGAGGGGAGAGGGCGGGCGATGATCTTCTGCGCCTCGTTAATGATTCTCTGAGGTAGACTGGAGGCGGGGGGGGGGCAGAGGGAAGGGTGCGGGGAGGGGCAGAGGGAAGGGTGCGGGGGGGGGGGGGCAGAGGGAAGGGAAGGGAAGGGTGCGGGGGGGGGCAGAGGGAAGGGTGCGGGGGGTTCAGGGTTGAACAACATATGGAGAAGATAATGCACGGATGAACAAGGTACTGTGTCGAACAGACTCTGCTTGGCGCTGGGCAGGTCCAACCAATAAAGAGCTCAAATTGAAGGAAACAGGATTTAAAATCACATTTCAAATTATTTTTCCGAGGTAGTCTTCTTCTGTGGTGGTGGCGGTCTCTTTGAAGCTTCACAGCACCACAGAAGAAGACTACCTCGGGGGAAAAATAATTTCACTCGGACAGAACGCGTCTAAATAAGTTATTTAATGGTAGCGCCGAGGCTTCAAAACCCAGCATTTGTTTAAATAGACCCTTTTGCTTTGGTAAGTGAAGTTTCATGTTTATCTGACACTTGTAAATATGAGCGCCTCTCCTAAATAGGACTGAGAAGGGCTAGTGGTGCAGCTAGTCAGAGCTAGCTACTGTAGCTATTAGCTATAACGTTAGGTCTCGTAACGTTTGCTGAGGCAGAGATAAGGTGCTGTAATGTTGTCATAACAGTTGTCTTTAAGCTAGTAATAAAACAGTTTTGGTATAACCGTTGCAAACTCCTAGGTTTGAGCAATGAGCTAGATTCACTCGCCCACTGAATTGCAAGGTAGGCTAAACAAACCAGACTTAGACGTCTGGTTTGTTTATGCAATTCAGTTCAATAAGGTCCAGACTAATTATGTTCATTTTATATGCTACACAGAATAGGCTGTAGGCTACACGGAAAAGAGTGTTTCATGTCTGCAAGTATATTGTCAATCATTTCTCTTTTATGATAGATGGTGAATGGAGGGCAAAATGCCACCAGAAAAAATAAGACAAAACTTGACATTTTTTGGGGTCAAAGCAGCAGAAAGGCAGGATCAGGAGAGGCAGGCGGGAGATGCATCAGGGTTACAGGTGAGATTATAGTCTGACTCAACAGATGTAGGTTTTGTGGATAAACCTCGTCATTCGTTGTCACATTGCCCAATCAGTGGTGACGGAAATTAATCTGATTCGCCCACCACCCAGATTCAATTCAGACTACGTGAAACAACAACAACCCAGTGTGTCCCTACCAAAGCTCAAATGAAACCTACGCCCCTGGGAGTAGTAAAGGGGGAAATAATGTTTAGCCCTGTTTTAAAGTTACTTAGGGTCATATACAATGGTTCAGATCAAAAAGTTGACAAAACTAGCACTTTTGAGAAAGTCTGATAATTGCTCTACCACCGTTTTGGTCATACAATGGATGTGGGTGGGCACCTTGAAAAATCATTCAAAAAACATGTTAAACTCTCAATTTCAAAGACAAGAAACTCACCGAGATGTTAGTTGGCGTTCTGACATATAATTCGCCATAAAGTAAGATTCTATTTCATCTGGAAAGGCTTTTTTAAATATTTAGCATAGAACTATTTAGTCGCAGCACATACGTGTGTAAACCTCCGCAAAATAGGTAGCCTAGCAACATAAACAATAACAATAGCTACCGTAAGTAGTTCCGCTTCCTGAATCCCCTCTGAATGAATGCATGGATGAGCAAGAGGAGAAGAAGGGAACGCTTTAGGCTACACAGGATGATATCATGTGTGTGAAGTAGGCCTATACAAGTGCAGTGTATTTCAAAAGCATAATCTTTGTGTGGAACAGAACTTCAAGGAGGCCAAAAACGTCAAATCAACAATTTATTGAGCATGCCTAACACAGGGACCAGAACTTCGGCAATACTGGCGTTTACATGGAGGTGCCGAGTTTATATCCTGGCTTCAGGCCAGGATCACATGACAAACAAATTTGCATACAAGGAATGTTCATTAACACAAATATGGTCAACTGATCTTCTGACTGGTCAAGGTGTCAGCTGGTCTTTGCATCAGCTGAGCTCTGCCCCCTGGATCCTAGGAGCTTCCTGTGTCCTTCTAGGATCATGTTACAAAGACTATAGGCTACTGACTTCAGAGGCGGCCATTTGCTATAGACAAACATGCTGACTCAGGACAGGACAAAGAACATCTGTTTTAACTCGCATGTTAAACTCCTCAATTTAACACAGTTCCAACTAAAGTGAAGTCTATTCATATATCTAATAAAATGATTACTACATGAGAGTAATACAGTATAATACAGTATAAAAATATACTACACAAGAGAACACATTACAGAATATGAAATGGTAAAAAAAAAAAAAGTACCCAACCCCCCACTGGCACCCACATAGCCTATGTAAAGCACCAAACACAATGCTTAAATACTGTAGAACATCACAAGTGCAAAGCAGCCGACCACTCTTTAAAGGTGTTATAGATAACATTTTAAAGGTGATATAGATAACATTTTTAGGTAGACAAATCATTTATTTTATTTGTATAATACATCAACAGAGCTTGTAAATGGACTGCACTTATATAGCGCTTTTCCACCTTAGCGGCACTCAAAGCGCTTTACAATGGCCTCTCATTCACCCATTCACACACACATTCATACACCAATGGCGGTAGCTGCCATGCAAGGTGCTAACCTGCTCATTGGGAGCAATTTTGGGGTTAGGTATCTTGCTCAAGGACACTTCGACATGTGGTCAGTCGGAGCTGGGATTCGAACCACTGACCCTTCGATCATTGAATGACCCACTCTACCAACTGAGCTACAGCTGCCCCCCTTGTAGGAAGGTGCGGAATAAACGTTGCGTGTGTCTGTATGTGTGTGGTTTATGCCTTCTGACAAGCTGTAAAGTCATCTGATCAGGCCCGTAAAGTATACCCCCGCAGCCTCCGCGGTGCGGGGGGGCCTCTGAGTCAGAGGGGCCACGCCCCCACCCCTGCCGGTCAACAACAAAGGTTTTTTTGTTGTTGTTTTTTATTACATGGGATGCACGCTGTGGTCTTACCTTCAACCCTTATATCTATAAAAACAGCAGCGACCATCGCTAGGAAGGATGCAGGTAGCACTACCACTGAATCAGCCGTCGTTGGAGCACCTGTTGGCGTTGCTAGCACTAACGTTACTGAACCGGAGGACATGGCTGCAGCTTGCATGGTGCAGGCAGACCAGGCTGAGCCTGCTGCAGAAGAGGCCCCACCACCGATCTTTCGCCACATTCTTCTTGTGCAAGAAGACTAGACTAAATGTGGTTACTAGCTGAGTGAAGCGCAACCTTATTGAACTTTAAATGTAGAGGAACAAACCTTTACCTACACACATACTGTACCGCATTAACACATGGTCATTTCTGGGTCAGTATAATGATCAAGGTAGTGGTAAACACAACTTACAAAATAAAAGTTAGATGCATCAGATGACTTTACAGCTTGTCAGGAGGTAAAACCCCCCCACACACACACACAACATTTATTCCGCAACTTTCTACAAGCTTTGTGGATGTATTATTAAAATAAAATAAAAGATTTGTCTACCTAAAATTTGTATATATATCACCTTTGCTCTTGTGATGTTCTATGTAAACATTGTGTTTGGTGTTTTACATAGGCTATGTGAAACCAGTGAAGGGTTGGGTACTTCAGCATTTGAAAGGGGGGGGGCTCGCCCATAGCGACCACCATGCCAAGTAACTTTACCATTTCATATAATTATTTGTCTCTGTCATTTGCTTCTGCTTCTACTTAGGCACTCTTAAGCCAGAGCATAGCCAGAGCATTCAGGTGATCCTGTGTCATGGACCTCAGGCAGGTTGTGATCCGGTCTAGAATCACTTCTCTCATTCTGCTGTTGTCATCCATGACACATGCTTAGCACACGATCATATGCTTCATTTATTACAGCAAAACAATGCCTGCTGTATATATCAAGCTAAACCCGTTAGCTAGCTAGCTAGCCAGAATTCCAATTAGCTCTAGCTATTAGCATCTCTCTGACTGCAAAACACTACTGCTAGCTTGCTAAACAGAAAGCCTAACTTATTTAGCAAAATATTGGCTAGATAAATTAGTTAGCCAACTAGCTAGCTAACATGAGACTGAAGAGATCTGAATTTGGGGACAGCTGAAATCCTTTCTCCCTCATTCATCGTTGTCGTTGGTACCTGACCACATAGCTACTGACTCTGCATTGGGGCAATTAATTATTTGCCAATATTTGGCACCAGATTCAAGGACGCCGATAGGCTAATTTAATAATATTTCTGTTGCTATGTATGTATTTTGTCAGCAGCAAGTGGCTGCTTTGCTGCAATGACTGGGTCATCGTTTCTACAGCCCCAGAAGAGAGGAGCTGAACCATGGATGTAAACCGATGTAAACAGTGAGCTATTTTCATCACATGATTGTTTATATTTGATATATTACACGTTATCGTACATGTTAAACACACAAATACTTAAAATAAGTATGAATTGTTCATTTTAAAAGTTTTTATTGAAAAATCCCCAAACACTTTCACTATCCATACATCTGCACCTCTAGTTGTGCCTCGATATCTGTCACAGCATGAGGATCATGATGTCAACCACGACGACTAGGATCCTTGAGATAACCTCCAGCATCATCCTCAACTTCATCCTCAGCAGCGGCCTCAGCAGCGGCCTCAGCAGCGGCCTCAGCATTATCCTCAGCATTATCCTCAGCATCATCATCAGCCTCTGTGGAAGAAAGATTTTCCATCTCAGTTGTTTACATGTAGACATGTAAAGATAATTTGCTGGATCAGGTTGAAGAAAGATATGAAGACAGCAAGAGAAAGGTTTTAAGAGAGATGGAGAGCAAAAGAGGGTGAAGGAGAAAGGAAGCGAGAAAGAGAATGGGAGAGAAATTAAGTAATTTAAAGGTTACATACAGACACACACACACACACACATTCATTACCTTCCCGCATTTTGCGTGGTAGGGAGTTGAGCATGCCCATGAGGACGAAGAGCAAGAACACAATCTGGGTCTTCATTTTCTGTAGGAACATATGAGCGGATCAGACATCATCATACATACCGTACATGTTCATAATACTGTATCACAGGAGCGGTCATACATGTCAAAGTCGTTCTTCACTCAAAACTATCAGTGAGTACTTGTAGCGTGTGATCATATCTATCCGTTTAGCTCTAGTAGAATGGAGAACTCACCACAGAGTGTAAAGATGTCTGCACCAAGACGTCTTCTGGGACGTCTTCAAATCACACCTGGGTTTTGTTTGTGGTAGATTCTCTGTGGAATTTGACGTGTTTTTATACACTAGCTGGTCGGGACAGTTAGCTGAAAATTGCAGAGCACTATGAGGTTGCAGTTAACAGCAGTCGGATGAAAGACAGTGTTGTTAATTCTGTTGTCTTTAATGATTGTTTTGAGGTAGGTGTAACATGACATGAAGTAACAATTATTTGGATGTAGGTAAGAGTTTGCCCCTGTTGCCTGGGTTCAACGAGAAGATCCAGACACATGGTTGTTGGAGCAGCTGACGGAGGCTCTTGTGGTGGTGTGTGTGTGTGGTTTTTACCTCCTGACAAACTGTAAAGTCATCTGATGCATCTAACTTTTATTTTATTAGTTGTGTTTACCACTACCTTGATCATTATACTGACCCAGAAATGACCATGTGTTAATGCGGTACAGTATGTGTAGGTAAAGGTTTGTTCCTCTACATTTAAAGTTCAATAAGGTTGCGCATCACTCAGCTAGTAACCACATTTAGTCTAGTCTTCTTGCACAAGAAGAATGTCCAACACAGGATTTGGAGCAGCAAAAACAGGTTTATTGTACAGGTTTCAGTATACAGAATCTTATGGAATAGACACTTGGCCTAAGGCCCTGTGCAGACTACCCAATGTTTTTGGTCTTTCATGATGGTCACCATGTCAGATTAGGCGATCACAGTTGCATAAATTCTTGCCGTGTCATGGCCGGGACATTGGTAACACTACACGAATGACCGCGACAAATCATTGTATGCTGTCTTTCACGACCATGCGTCATTGTGTGAGATGAGGTAGTCTGGTCAAGAAATTGTCAGTCATGGAAGAAGCACTGCAGTCAAGCTTTATTTATACTCGAAATTATGGTGCCGAGTGTTGAGCCAGATAATTCCGACTCCGCTTCACTTTCTTTGAGTTACTGTATCTTTTGACTGTCAAAGCCATGATATGTAGGCTTCCACAACCAGGCTATATACCTATGCCTCGTTAAAACTACAGTTGATACAGTTGAAGTATTAAGTTTTCACCTGGGATTCATCCCTTTTTATCTTCCAACTCAGTAGCCGGCAGTGACCTAAAGATGCAGGCTAACCACAATAAATGTGAGGAGGGATAAATAATAGGCTGTGACTTCATATGAATGTAGGCCTATTACTTGTTGTACTAGGTGCTTATTCCAAGTGCTCTCGTAGTTTATTATCGTGGATGTTATAGCATTAGCTAGTGCTTAAGATGTGGTCATCTTAAAAACTAAAATAGCCTCGCTTTTTGTGACAAGTTGCTCCTCTTGTGATGTCCTTGTCTTTGCCGAGTGGTAGAAACTATGAACACTTGTTTTGTCAGAAGAAGAGCACAGATCAAACTAAACACTAAGGGGAGTGGGATTCTGACAGGGAGTTGGAATTCGACACAAGCTGCATTGCTCAGAGTCAAAGAAGAAAAATAAAATAAAGGAAAAACGATTGTGGACCTGTTCCTGGGTGTCACAAAGAGAACAGTATGGGCTGTCTATCCTTCAGGGAGAACTTGGGGTAACGGATGTGTAAACATGTAAAGAACACTGTCATCCTATTGGTCACCGTCAATGTACTGTATGTCGTCAGCATGGTCACAGGAGATGTCAGACTAGGCAGGGAAATAAAAAAAATCCAGACATGCTACACTTTTCATCGGGGTGTCGTAGGGCGTCCCAGACGCCAAATCGCTTATCTTCCATCATGTCACACTACACTGCTTTTCGTTGTTCCCGACGTTCAAAATCGAGATTGACGCTGAACACTTTGTCTGCGACAAAAAAAATCGGCCTGAATTTGTGTAGTCTGCACAGGCTGTAAGTCTGTCTACCCTCTCTGTGTACGAACTACCTGCCTGCCACGTTCACAGCCAAAATCAGTGTTCCAAGGCCAAAATGCTCCTTAAATATTGTTTTGCTGCCTGCATATCGATATCAGCAGAGGCTCTGATTAAATGGCGCTACGGGGGCCATGATGACCCTTATTTGCTATAGCATAGTGTACTTCTGCTACACTTGAAGGTTCCATAACACGTAGGTGTGTCAGCTGTGGTGCCTAATATGTATGACACAACCCCCTAGAAATCAACCATTAATGAATTAATGACTTTCAGGAGGGCCTTCTTTCTAAATAACATTACCTTAGACGGTGGGATAGGCCTCTCTCCTAGTCTGCATTCCCAAAGTTGAACCCTTAGCATGACCCTTCTGCTAGGCCGCTTGAACATGTAGCTGGAACAGAAAATATAGTGACATTCTATTGTTTGCAAACGTTGGCAAATGTGTGTGTGCATGTGTGTGCATATTTGCTGTTCCCTATATCCAATATCAAAGACGCCTAAAGCAATTCACAAAATGGCTAAACATTAGATAGATCATATGGTGCTGCCTAAGGCCTCTGCTCTCCTCTGTTCTCATGTTAGTGAATAAAAAGCATGAATAAATAGTTTAAGTCACTAAAAAGTGGTAAATGAGAGTTTATGTAATGAGAAACTGTCAGTTTGGGAGTTGAAGACATGGGAAATAGTATGATGCATCTACAGTACCTAGACTAGACATCTATTTAGTCATTTAAGAAACACAACACAGAAAAAACTAAACAAGAAGCATAATCAACGAAAAAAATGCCAAAAACCAACCGGGTTGTTCATCTACATTTAAATGTATCTTTCGATCACTTCTGACTAGATAGATGTCTGGTCTGGGTACTGTATGTAGATGCCTGATAATCTTTTCCATGTCTTCAACTCCCAAACTGACAGTTTCTCATCAAACAAACTCCCATTGACCACTTTGCTGTGACTTTAACTATTTACTGATGCTTTTTATTCACTTACATGAGAACACAGGAGTGCAGAGGCAGCAAGATGTGATCTACCTACTGTTTAGCCCTTTTGTAAATAGCTTTGGGCATTTTTGAGTTTGGATATACGGAACAGCAAATATGCTATAATTTTGGTTGATATTATGGCAAGTGTTGAGGACTTTGTGCAGGCTCCTTGTGAGGAGTTGGATCTCTGTATTAAGGATCAGTTGCTGAAAATTGCAGAGCACTATGAGGTTGCAGTTAACAGCAGTCGGATAAAAGAGCGTGTTGTTTATTCTGATCTGAGTCTTTACTGATTGAGTTAGGGGTTCTGGGTCCTGCGTCTCTTTTGCAGGATCGCTCTGTGGGTTTGTCTCGGTCTCCGGTAACTGTTCCTGACTCCCAAGGTCAGAGGTTCAAACCCTGGTGCGGGAGACTTTTTGTCACTGGATGTTATAGAAGCTATGTAAAAATGTGTTTACCTGGTGGTGCTATGTCAGTTATTGAATTTATGTGCAGTAATTGAACATTTGAAATACTCCTGTTTTGAAATTATACCTACAGTATAGGTGTCTCAGTAATAACCCATTATATATATTAGGTTATACTTTGCATGTATTTACCAGGTGAATGTTTTGTTTTTCCAGACGGACAGGAGAGATCCCATGGAAACAAAACTTTTTTTTTTATCTTCAAGGAAATGTAGTCTGTTTTGTAGATGAATTAACTGTGTCAAACTGATTGTGCCACCACAAGAGGCAGTGGTCCCAGAACACCAGAACAAAAACACCATGACACCACATATTTTCCATATCATCGGTATAAATTAACATACTGAACAATACTGTACAATCATAAAGATTAAAACAAAAAAAAGGATTGAATTATTTCACTTCATGCAATGGATCTAGAATACATGAAAGTTTCACTTATTAAATTAAATTACGGAAAATGAACTTTCTCACAATATTCTATTTTTTTGGGATGCACCTGTACAAGTTACTCATTCAATATAGACTGATACAGCTACATCCACAAAGGCTTACAAAAGGTAAAACTTGACACAAGGCTTTCCCTTTTTTCACTGAATTTAATTGCATTTACATTGCAATTTTGTTGAGTATTTTTTGGGGGGGGACATCTTCCTATGCGGCTGTATGGTCATTTGAATGCCACTACCCCAATCTAAATATTCGGGGGGGTACATGATGTGGGCTACGGCAACCATACCTTAGGCTATGATATCCAGGTAGAAATTGTGCAAATGGGTTGTCTTTTTACTCACCAATTGTATGACTAATAATCAAACAACATTTCCTGTCCATGTCCTTGGTGTGTCCTGTAAACATGCTAATCTACTGAAACCAAGGTGATGGGGAAAGGGGGATGCCTGGTGAAGCTTGAATGGGATCTGTGAATGTACAGTACTGGTGAAAGAGGCACTTACAGTAAATGCTAATTGTTCTGTGCCATTCAGACCGGTAGTGAAAGAGAGACTCCTACAGCAACAAC
This sequence comes from Borostomias antarcticus, assembly GCF_949987555.1. Classification (NCBI taxonomy): domain Eukaryota; kingdom Metazoa; phylum Chordata; class Actinopteri; order Stomiiformes; family Stomiidae; genus Borostomias; species Borostomias antarcticus. The sequence continues at coordinate 12,924,621 of NC_140246.1, forward strand.
AACTAGGGCTGCGAGCAGCAGTGAGCGGGCCCTCGCACCCCATGCGTGTCGGGGTGCAGCGCCGTTAAAGGGTGTGCTATTTCGGTGTCCAGTACTGAGAGAAACTTCCTCTCACCAGTAGGTGGTGCTCTAAGCGTGACTCAATACCGATGCATAGATGTGTTCAGGACGGTACCTTGATGAAGCGTGAGAAATATTGTGTAAATCGGACAATGTATGTAGGAGTTATGATGACTTCCTGCTTGACTTGTAGGCGGCGCTATAAGTATGACTCAATACTGACCTACAGATGTGTTCAGGACGCGACCTTCTTCAAGCGTGAGCAATTTGGGGTAAATTGGAAAATGTATGTAGGAGTTATGAGGACTTCCTGTAAGCAGTAGGTGGCGCTATAAGTATGTCTCAATTCTGATGCACAGATGTGTTCAGGATGCAACCTTCATCAAGCGTGAGCAATTTGGTGTAAATCGGATAATGTATGTAGGAGTTATGAGGACTTCCTGTTTCACCAGTAGGTGGCGCTGTAGGTATGACACAATACTGACTTACAGATGTGTTCAAGACGCGACCTTCATCAAGCATGAGCAATTTGGAGTAAATTGGATAACATATGTAGGAGTTATGAGGACTTCCTGTTTCACCAGTTGGTGGCGCTGTAAGTGTGACTCAATACCGACGCATAGATGTGTTCAGAATGCGACCTTCATGAAGCGTCAGCAATTTGGTGCAAATCAGATAATGTATGTAGGAGTTTTGAGTACTTCCTGTTTCACCAATAGGTGGCGCTATAAGTATGACGCAATACGATACATAGATGTGTTCAGGACAGAACCTTCATGAAGTGTGAGAAATATTGGATTGTTAATGTATGAGGACTTCCTGTTTTATGGCGAAATGTCAGAATTTGGCAGGGCGCCACGGCAAGGGTGTTTGGTGAAAACTAATTTTTTTATGAAATCTGTAGGAGGAGTTCGGTAAAGTACGAGGCATGGAAATGTTAAAAACAAGGAAAAAATAGCACATTAAGAGCATAATGGCTGACTTCCTGTTGGATGTTGGGTATAGCTCCAAGAGACATTTTAGTGTGTCTCGATGAACTACATATGCCCACCGAATTTCGTTCGCCTACATCAAACTGAAAGGTGGGACTCGCCATTTAAAATTTTCTAGGGGGCGCTCTTGAGCCGTGAAATATAAAAATTTTCACCGGGACTGACGTATCTGCAAAGTTCCATGCGTTTTCATTGATGTTTAGGCCGCCAAAAAGGCATTTGTTTGGGGAGAAGAAGAAGAAGAAGGTAGGAGAAGGAGAATAATCCTTACAATTTCAATAGGGCCTCGCACCGCCAGTGCTCGGGCCCTAACAAGCAAGTGCTCTTCGGCTCTGCTCTCTTATCTACCAAGCTAGCTAGATAGATATGACAGGGCCAACAGCAGTAATCTAACTACGTAGCTATGAGCATAACTAGCTAATTCAAAGCAGTTGATCTTCGCCATGATTAATGAATGGAGGTGAATGGGCATCCATGTGTGGGTGGCTCTGTGGCGGTTTAAACGGACGGTTTAAAGAGGCCAAATACGGGTTTAGTAAGGCAGTGAAGGAGGCTAAACGACGCTTCTCAGTTCTCTGAGGGGAACACATCCTCTGGAAAGGCCTGGGGTACTTTCAAATTCAGCGAACGTTAGCGAACTATTTTCCGTTAGCTTTGTGTTCGCTGCAAACGTTTGCTAACAGAAGCTAACAGTCTGGAGAGGTAGTTCGCCAGAAACGGAACGAGGATCACAAGGCTTGTAGCCTAACGGTATTTTGGAACATTGTTTTGTTTATGCAAAACTATTTGTAACGTTCATTAAAAGCTGTTCAAATGTGACCGTTTGGAGAAAACATGTTTGCGACGAACGTTCACCTCTGTGCTGAATTTTAACGCAGCCCTGAATTTCTAGAATTTCTCATTTATAAAATGTTATTGTGCTGTATTGCTGCCCTCCCTGTTCTCCCATCTATTATCAGATAGACTCTAATAGAATAGAGAGTGTATTTTGCCATGTGTAACAAGTAGGCTACTGGTACAGGTACGTTGGAATTCTTGTTATCACTTGTCCTTACAGTGTCTTATCATCACTAATCAGTTCCTCATTCCAGAGGTACGCAGCTAGACATTTAAAGGTTCCCAAACTGACAATTTACTATCCATAGTCTAGCAGTCTATCATTATCATCCTCACTATTTTGAGTAGACTATCGCTGTCCATGGTGCTGAAAACCACTCACGCTGCTGCCATCTAGTGCTGCAAAGTCATGTTGCATGATAAAACGCGTGATTTTTTTTACTAACAAACTTCTGCCATAACCACGCCCCCGCGAGTTTTCATTGGGTTAGGGTTAGGGTTGTCCAATGAAAACTCGCGGGGGCGTGGTTATGGCAGAAGTTGGTTGGGGGGAAAATGACGCTGATAAAACAGCACTGTCACATGGTGCAAGAACTTCCTGTATTCTTCCCGATTGTCCTTTCTGAGAACGGGGGAGCCTAGCACATCTATGGAGCCTAGTAGCTAGCAGTTTGTTAGCAATCCTATGAGAAATGTCCTATTGAATGGTAGCACTACTATTTTCGCATCTGGTAAAGGATCCCATCATAAATGCATACAGTAGATAGGTAAGTGAACTCTCTTGAGAGGTCTTTATGAATTTGAGGCGCATGAACGTTTAGCTAGTTAGCTCACGGCTCGCTACGTACATCAGATAGCCCACCACTTTGGTAACGTAATAATCTGACAGCTGTTTGAAACGTAACGTAACTGTTATGACAGTTACACATGGTGTCGACATATTTCTATATTTCATATTATGTGGAGTAACAATCGACACGCTAACAATTATGTAACGTTACTTTGGGCAGTCTAAACGTGAAAGTAGTGCTGTGTAAAAGTGTCTACTAAAAGTTCACTGTGTCCTGGAGCAAAGCCTTGCTCTCGATGACATCCTTCAGCCATTTCTCTCTGAATCTCGTTGTCCCCGGTGTGTGAGCCAGCCGGTTTGACTCTACCGTGAAGTAGACTTCCACGGGCAGACTGTGAGGTTTAATCTTGGAGATCTCGATCACGAAGTGGACGCAGGCGGTGCCCTTCGGGACGGGGGTGCGCCGGGTCGGGATGCTCCACTGGGCCCGGTAGATGTACTCTCTGCGGAACTCCAGCTCTCTCTCCTGGAGGAACTCAAGACTGTACAGCCAACTAGGGTGCACCTCCCAGGTCTGGATGTACTCCGAGATTTGCCTTTTCCCCACTTCGATCGTGAAGTCCTTGCAAGTGATCCAGTCGATGTTCTTCATTTCGTAGTCCGGAAAGTCGTCCTCTTTCTTGGACTGCGTGTTCCGTGCGTTCTCCAAAACGGTTTTAACGATTTCGTTCGCTCTCAAACTCAGGTTAGATGACGGTCGGTCTTCTATCGTGGTTTCCATCTTCACTGGTCCCCAAATTTCCCAAACTAATCTAACTAGAAAAAACGGCAGACCAACACGTTCTTCTTTACTGTAGCTTCTTGTTGTTGTTTAGAGTGGTTCCCATGGCTACCATGGGGTAGGCATACACCCGGGTATTACAACAGTGGCCAGCAGGGCCCTTCTCATGCAAACTGATACCACACCTGTTCATTTGAATAAATGAACAGATTATTCTCATTCAAAATTATCCGTGCTGCTTGTGACGGGCATATGAGTCGCACTACTGTCAGGCTACACACTACCCTGTTTTTTCAATCTATCTATCTATCTATCTATCTATCTATCTATCTATCTATCTATCTTATTAACTAACATGTAGCATGTCACCCCCCCCCCTTCCCCCCTCCCGCAGAGAGCATTAAGAGAGGAAGCAACTTTCCTCCAGGCCAAACTCGAGCCACTGTTATAGAGAATCATCCATGGCTAGTTTCACACCAGAATGGCACAACAAGGTCAGCCAACACTGCCACAGTAGGCTGTAGATCCCGCCTGGCAGTCCCAGAGTTCTGACCCCTCTCCGCCCTCCCATGAGAGCCGACGCATGTCGCGGATCAGAACCACGCTGGATACCGTGACCAAAGCGGTGGGCGGCACTGACCTCATCTCCAAGATTTCTCGCCTCAAACCCGGCTCTGTCGGCGCCGCCCATGCTCAGAAGGTCCCGGTGAAGGCGGACACACCGGCGTTCGAGGCCTCCGCCGCCGGAGGCATGAAATCACCTGAGGAAGAGCAGAAGAAGGTTCCAGAACAGCAGCAAGAGGGGGAGGAGAACCATCGTCCACAGCAACAACAACAACATCAGCAGCAGCAGCAGTATACAACAGAGACACCCTTTGTGGCCTCTAAGCAGGCCCAGCCCAGCAACACTAGCGCAATGGCAGCTAGCTCCTCTGCGGCAGCCAAGCAGACCCTGCAGCTGTTCCACCCCGCGGCCCTGTCGGCCAACGGGGAGACGACCTACAGCTCCCTCGCGCAGCACGTCAACAGCTACTTTGGCAGCGACGCACCCAGAGAACACACCGGGAGGCCTCCTCGCAGGCAGCACGCGGCCCTGGCTACCTCTGCCGACCCCATCCCCGTGTTGATGCCCGTGGCCGAGGCCGTAGAGGCCGCCTCCCCTCCTCCCCCGGGTCCCGCTACCCCGGGGCAGGGTAGCCCTGCAGGGCCCCCTGCTACAGACGGCGCTGTCCCAACTGCCACCCCCAGCGCCTCCCCTAAGAAGGGCATCAGCCAGTACCTGTCCTACCCCGGGCCCAGTGTGCAGGCCTTCGTGGGCAGCTACTTAGCCCCGCTGGTGCCGAAGTTCAGGACGGAGGTTAAGAGCGTCCCGGCGGAGAAGGAGAAGGGGTCGACTCCCACGGAGGGGCAGGTGACCATGGCTGGGGAGAAAGAGGCAGGGGAGAAGACGGCGACCGAGGACAAGGCGAGGGAAGTACTACTGAGCCAGAGAGAGAAGGTAGGGGACCTGGCCTGTCCACCCTCTGAACTAACACCGCTAGTCTGCTTCCGGTAACTAACTAGCCTGGGTCACACACACATGGCTCAGTCGCAGGTGATGAATCAAGGGTGATTTGTGAATTAAAGAAGGCCTTTTATCTATTCTGTTTGGCATAATTTTTCAATCTCAGTGTCTGAGTGTTGTGTGGAGTGAGGTAACGAGTGTGATGTCTGTTCTCCAGATCATTGCCAGGGTGAGTGTGGACAACAGGACCAGAGCCCTGGTGAAGGGTCTCCAGCGGGTGACGGAGGTCAAGCTGCTGACCAATAGAGTGGAGGAGTTCAGCTACCACCTTATGGAGTTCCCCGAGACACGAGGGGTGGCCATCAAGGTGTGTGTGTGTGTGTGTGTGTGTGTGTGTGTGTGTGTGTGTGTGTGTGTGTGTGTGTGTGTGTGTGTGTGTGTCCTTGAGTATCTTGAAAGCTGCCAAAAAAAGAAAATCTATTATTACAATGTGTGCGTACAAGTTAGGACTACAGATGGAAACTAGCCTTCTTGGCTAATTCTGGTACATTTGTTAATGACACTGTCTTTACCAAATAAACAATAAACAAGTGTACGTTATGTGTTTTCGTTACTGGGACCCCCCCACCCCAGGAGCGCGTGCTGCCGTGCCTGCTGCGTCTGCGCCAGGCGAGGGACACCTCCCTGCAGGGTGCCGTCCGAGAGACCCTGGCCCTGCTGGGGTACACCGACCCGGTCCGGGGCAGGGGCATACGGGTCCTGACCATCGACGGAGGGGGAACCAGGTACCACCACAGCGACACCCCCCCCCTTACTTATCAGTTTCGCCGCGTGCATCCCGACCTTTGAATCATTAACTTCACTCAAGCACGGAGGTCGTGTTACATCATATGATGTAACTTTGTTGTAGATACCGCACTTATTGTATTGTATTGCACTGTACTTTAGATTGCTATTCTTGCACTTTGCCTTCAGCACTAGATTATGCTCTTAGTCACTTGTTTTAGAAAGAAGATGCACTTGTGAGTTCTGGCAAGTAGTAGTACATTGGCTTTTCCTACGTTAAATGCAATTATTGTTAGTCGCTTTGGATAACAGCGTCTGCTAAATGACTGTAATGTACCGTACCTTCTCTTGATTCCAGGGGGCTGGTGGCGCTGCAGACACTCCACAAGCTGCAGGAGCTGACGGGCAAGCCCATCCACCAGCTGTTCGACTACATCTGTGGAGTGAGCACAGGTAGAACCCCTCCGGCTCTCAGCTGGGTAGATAACTGTTTTTCAAGGCCCAGTTCCTCCTCCCTGTGGTAACCCCTAGCAACCTTCTGTACAGTGTTGAGATACGGCATGCAACGTGACGACAACTCTTTCTCACCTGTAGCCAGAGGCTTAACAAAAAGTATGAATCTAACCACGACGGCTCGGCTCCCCCAGGTGCCATCCTGGCCTTCATGCTGGGCGTGTACCGCTTCCCCCTGAACGAGTGCGAGTCGATGTACAGGAAGCTGGGCTCGGACGTCTTCAAGCAGAACGTCATCGTCGGGACCGTCAAGATGGGCTGGAGCCACGCCTTCTACGACAGCGAGACCTGGGAGAACATCCTCAAGTAATGCCGGGCGCACGTCGATGGTTTCTGACGACCTCGTCCCCCGTCTCCTACTGGATTCCTTCTGTCCTCCTCAGACGAGGGAGAGACGGCATTGACAAGCGTCCTCAGGCTGCGCTGTCTTTGTGTTTGCCACAGGGAGAGAATGGGAGAGAGACTGATGGTGGAGACCGCCAGGGATCCAAACTGCCCCAAGGTGAGCTTCCATTGCTACACGGCGGAATCAATGAAGGCTCAATACACCACACTGCACATCCTCGGGATAATGAAAATGTGTTGGATTTGTATTTTGTGTGTAATTTGTAAATTGTGTATTTGTAATTATCTGTAATCTTTAGAGCACCTCACGGTACACAATTCCCTGTGTATTGTACACTGTACTTTTACATGTGACAAATAAACCTGAATCTGGACCACGTCTTGGTCTTTGCGGTGTGTGTCCACCAGGTGTCAGCGGTGAGCACCATAGTGAACCGGGGCCTGCCGCTGAAGGCCTACGTGTTCAGGAACTACAGCTTGCTGCCCGGGATCAGGTCCCACTACCTGGGAGACTGCAGACACAAGATGTGGCAGGCCATCAGGGCCTCCTCCGCAGCGCCGGGGTACTTCCAGGAGTTTGTCCTGGGGAATGACTTGCACCAGGTACGTAATCAGCTGCTCTCTCTCTCGCTCTCTCTCTCTCTTTCTCTCTCTCTCTCTCTCTCTCTCTCTCTCTCTCTCTCTTCCCCTCCCTCTCTCCCTCCCTCTCCCTCTCTCTCTCTCTCTCTCTCTCTCTCCATCCCTCTCTCTCCCTCTCTCTCCCTCACTTACTCTTGCTCGCTCGCTGTCTCTCCCTCCCTCTCTCTCTCTCTCTCTCTCTCTTTCTCTCTCTCCCTCTCTCTTTCTCTCTTTCCCTCCTACTCTTTTCCCCTCGTTCACTCTCTCTCTACTATCGATCTCTCTCTATCTTTATATCTCTGTGTCTATCTGTCCCTCAAAAGTACAGGCTTCTCTGCGTCCATTAGAGCTCCCCAAGTTCAACTGTCTTATCTACCGCCTCAGTCTGATCGATACTCTCTCTTGGTGCAATTCCTCCAGACCATTAGTGTGTGCGTGTGTGTTTGTGTGCGTGTGTGTGTGTGTCTCTTAATGCTTAGATCCCTATCATTGACAGCAATCTCCATATTGGCACCAGAGTCTGTCTGTTGGCCCCTGTCTGAGTAGAGAGAGCAGACCGCATGCTTTTCCCCTCACTGCTCCCACACATCAAAGCGTGTTACTTCAGGGCCTTCGGGGGCCCATTCTCCTGCGGACCCCTGCGTCACACAAAGAACTGGTCAGTTCCTGTGCGTAGTCTCAGGAAGCAGGAAGTCGGATGCTGCCCCACTTGCCTGGGTTAGACGTGCGCGCGCACACACACACACACACGCGTTGCCTCTTTGTCAGTCCCTGCTCCTAGTCAAAGCAGTATAAAAGGCAGTCCCTTTAGGGGAGAGTATAGAGCAATTTGCTTCGGTCACTTTTCACAAAGAGACTCCACAGACGTCATGCTCCTCCTAAGGGGTTTGTTGGTCCTGTAGTCCAGAACTGTTTTGGCGTGTGGTTCTAATCAGAGCTGCGCCGACATCCATGTTAATTCCCATAGTTCCCTGTGTCTTTGCTGTTTAGTGTTGTTATTTATTTCTCATGCCCGATCATTGAATCGGCTGACCCTCCGTCGTCTCTTGTTAAGCTTGCTGAAACACTTGGTTAGGCTATACCCTTCTTTAATACGATCTATACACTGCACACACACACACACACACACACACACACACACACACACACACACACACACACACAATGCTGTAGGCTAGACCCAGGGCCGTTTTACTGTGGCTCTGATCATGATCAGTCAGTAACACACTGATAACCGTGATAATTTTGGTCATTATACCCGTGATATGAAATTTTCGTACCGTTACATCTCTACTCCAAAATGGCTGAGTTTCTGAGTGTTAAGAAAAACATTCCAATTTATATCTTCTTTCTCTCTTTTTTATTTTTATTATTATTTTTTTTTGAACCTAAAATCACATATGGTGAGCTGTTTAGAATACATTTACAGGGCTGAGAGGTGCTCAGAAGCTGTAAAGGGTAGCTTTCATTTGATGAAAAAAAAAATTGACATAAAAATAAAAAATGATGATACAAGGTTTATGCCCAACAGCGAGGAAAGGCAGACGAGCTCCTCTGACCTCTGACCCCAGCACGTTGACGTTAACGTCTCCCTTCTGTGATATATTAACGTCAATGAATAAATCCACGCCATTGGTGGCCGGTCGACCTGTTAACACCTAGACCGCCTCGGGCGTCCGGCTGCTGCTCTCTGCCCAATAACCAGCGCCTTCCCCCGGGCGCCGCTCCAGACTGATGGCGCTCTGTGCTGCTCGCCACATTCCCCTTGGAGCTGCGCTGTGTTGCCCTGGCGGCGCGAGGCTCCCGCTAGACTCTCACTGACTCTCTACTTCTCATCACCCCACTGCTGGTATTTCTACCATAACAGAGGACGCGCACAGTGAGGCCTAATGGCCAGCAATACAAATAAAGCTTTGATTGATTGATTGAATCTGTGTTGCTGCTGCTGTTGTTGCTGCTGCTGTTTTTGATGATGTTGCTGTTGTTGTTGATGTTGTTGCTGTTGTAAAGACGTAGCCTGGCCGCAGCCCTGGGCGCCACGTGCAGCAACCCACTGACATTTGTATCATGGCTTTAATGTGGTTATTATTCTAATGGCTGGAGCACTGGTAATGGACTGAGACATAAAGAGTCTCCGGATGGGAGACCGCGGTCCAGTGCATTGTGTTGTCTACCCAACGTGCTTGTTATCACAGGCAGCGGGATGGAAAATGGAATCTCGTTTGCCTGGCGCCTCCTCCCATCCATCCATCCATCCCTCCCTCCATCCATCCTCCCATTCATCCATCCATCTTCCATCCATCCATCCATCCATCCATCCATCCATCCATCCATCCATCCATCCATCCATCCATCCATCCTCCCATCATTCCATCCATCCTCCAATCATTCCCTCCCTCCCTCCATCCTCCCATCCTCCCATCCATCCCTCCCATCCTCCCATCCATCCATCCATTCATCCATCCTCCCATCCATCCATCCATCCATCCCTCCATCCTCCCATCCATCCCTCCCATCCATCCATCCATCCTCCCATCCATCCATCCCTCTCTCCCTCCATCCATCCCTCCATCCTCCCATCCATCCATCCCTCCCTCCCTCCCTCCATCCATCCCCCCTACCCAGCCACAGCTGAACAGTGAGGATGGAGTGATGCGGGTCCGAGGCAGTGCAGGAGATTAGTCAAATGAGCAGGTGCTGTGTGTTGTTGCAGAGTCTCAGTTCTGTGTTGTGCGCTAGATAAACTCTGGGTTCTCTTTGTGTTGTCCCCGCTTAGTAGCCAATCATCAGCCTGGGAGCTCACACTGGCTCCATGTCATAGACAAGGCCACCCATCGAGCCAGCCTGAATGACCCAATTTGCAAAATCGCCATCCTTGCTGAAACACGATGTTCCTTCTAGGCCTGTCCTGAATTGGTTGACTGTGATTGGATGCCGTTTGACCCTCATTAGTTCAACTGACCTGGGGTCAGAGGGTAGGGGAAAGAGAGCCAGCTGGTGTGAGGATGACGTCACGTAGCGCGGAGACCTCTGGATCGACACAATCATCTCAGCACCTGGACAGGCCCCCGGCCGTGGTCTCCAGCCCTGTTTAGGCTTCTCTACAGCGGGTGTAGCTCTCAGCTCCCAACCTATTTAGATTTGCTTTTATGACCCAGCCTGTATTATCCTGAACACGGCAGTCGTGGTGGTTTTGAACTACGGCTCTGTTCCAGCTGATGGTACAGCCAGCTGAGCTCAGGTCCAGCTGGTTTCCCCGACCATCTGTGTTTTGACAGGGTTGTTATTAGTTTACTGTTAGCACGCTAGCCGTGATATATACTGTACCACATTAGCTAAATAGCTGCCAGGGCTACTCTTAGCCAAGCAGGGTAGTCGTCTCACATTATTGTACTGGTCCAAATTGCATGCTAGCTTGTGGCTAGTGGCTGTGTAATCCCCAGGCATGTGGCACAGTGTCCAGTCGGGTTAGCGTGGCAGAGGTAACTCGTACTGTAGCGTGGCAGAGTCGATGAGTCAGGAGAACTACCCCCCTCCAGACACGTGTGGTTCCTGTCACAGGAACCTTTTCTCTGCAGCTCACGTGTCTGCAGGGGGTGAAACCAGTGGTTCATGTCAGGGTAATGTTCCACCGATAGGAAGACGGGCTAGTTGTCTTCTATGGAGGGCAGAGCACAAGTGTTGAGGATGATGGGCTGAGAGAAAGCTTCCAGACCGGGGTTCTCTCTCTCTCTCTTTCTCTTTCTCTCTCTTTCTCTCTCTTTCTCCCTCTTTCTCTCTCTTTCTCTCTCTCTCTCTCTCTCTCTCTCTCTCTCCCCCCCCTCTCTCTCTCTCTCTTTCTCTCTCTCTCTCTCCCTCCCCCTCTCTCTCCCTCCCTCCCTCTTTCTCTGTCTCAGAGCAGTCCTGTGTTAACGCCTGTCTGCCTAGCCTTGTGTTCCTGCCCTCTGGCAGACATACACAACTGAAATGCAAATCAGAGGTGTGAATAATTTATCAAGCTGCGTCAACATTAAAGGAGCCCTCTTCAGCGTTGAGGGAGGGTGTTTGTTATTGGGATGCGGGTGAGAGAGGCTTCTTATATTCACCACATTCCGGTGAGCAATCCCGCAGGGGTTCAACCGAAGGATGGGAGGCGAGCTGAAAACAGTAGACCAATAAACCACCGTTACAAGTAGTCTTCTTTGAGGTCTTCGTAGTTACAATCCCAGCATCAGATAGAGAAGCCCTAGACTCACAAGCAAAACATTTGTCCAGGTTTCGTTGCTTAAAGCAGGTGGAAACAATTAGAGAGATTGAAAAAAATCCAACATCTTTAGAACGGTCCTTAAAAGGGGCGCTTAAAGGGGCGCTGAATGTTTTTTGTTTTGATTCTCCACTCCAACTAGTTGGTCTCCAGACTTTCGAAAGCGGTGATCTCAACAGTCTGGTATCGCGAGGCTACAATCCCAGCATCAGATAGAGAAGCGCCGTCCGCCATGTCGGGCTGATCACCGAGGCGTTTCACCGCCAGGGACCCCCTCAGCCAGCCCCTCCCCTCAGGACATCCAAATGCTGTGTTTGATTATCCTGGTCTGATTGCGGAGGTCTCTTAGCCAGGCCTGGAGCTAGGACTGGGGCTGTTCTACGCCAGACTGCCCAAACACACCCGTGGGTAGCGTGTGGTTTTAAGTGGGTGTGTGCGCAGCATTGATCTCTTACCAGGGTTGTTTCATTACACCTTGACCCCAGCTGTCACCAGACGCGACTGGCAGGACTGCTGACAAGGACACGCATGTGCACACACACACACACACACACACACACACACTTTTCCCCTGGGGTTCTTCTATCCCAATAGCTGATGCCCCTGGCAAACCAGCCCAGCCCCCTAATGAGATACTAAAACAGACACACACACACACACTATGTCCTCATAACTGTAGGCAGATTATGGATCTGCGCCAGCGTAGCCCAGGGTTCGGCAGGATAATTGGCAGACATCAAAGCCACAGTGAAGGCTGCCACTCCTCCTGGCCCCGCCCCCCCTGAAGGCTGGCTGCCTTTCATACCCAGCATGCTCTCGGGTGCTGCGTGTGTGTCATTAGAAACCTTTGTTAACCTTGAGAAGCCATACAACCACATATTATTAGGTTCAGTCGGCTATGTTCATCTCAACGTCGTGTGCTGTTGAATAATGTATACCTTTTATTGTTGAGGCATACTGTATTGTAGGTACAGTAGGGCACTGCTCTGGGATATACATTTGGTGTACAGTATCCATACTGTACATTCATATTTATCTACTTTTTTATTATTCATGATTTTGTGTAGATATTTTATATGTACTGTAGGTATCTTACATTTTTCCAGCGCATTCCAACCTCTGTGTATGAAATGCACTATACAAATAAAGTTTGATTTGATTAGAGTTTTGTCTTGCTCAATACTAACACTGACTGGGCTACGATATGCTGTCCACCCCCACAGATGCCCTCCCTGGGCTGCATGCCTAAGCCCCAGTCCGCTCTCTCTGCCAGGGCGCAGGTCTGACAGATCATCCTAGTGATAAACCGGCTCTTCCGCTGCTGTGTGTGTCCCAGGACGGAGGCCTCCTGATCAACAACCCCACAGCGCTGGCCATCCACGAGTGCAAGCTGCTGTGGCCCAACGCGGCCCTGCAGTGCGTTGTGTCGCTGGGCACGGGGCGCTACGAGACGGCCGGCAAGAACAACCAGACCTCCACCAGCCTGAAGGCCAAGATCACCAACGTCATCAGCTCGGCCACCGACACTGAGGGTAGGCTGTGTGCGTGCGTGCGCCTGTGTGTGTGTGTGTGCCCTTGTGTGCCTGCCTGCTTGTGAATGTGGGTGAAAGTCGTGCGGGTGGATTTTCCACATCTGTCCTGTAACTGGGATTTAATCCCATGTGTTTATTTTATAACCCCCAGATTAAATCCTGTCCCTCTCGTCCTGTGAATTTGTGGGCCTTATTAAAGTTGCTACACAGAATTTATATAAGCTATAATTCTAACCTCTATCTCGCCTCCGAATCATTTTTCACACAGTTATGACTGGACATCAGTTGCCAATGATTATGTGGCTGGTCAGGGCTAAGAATTCTGATTGTTGATTATGCTCGAATAAACCACACATTTTCACCTTCTGTGTAGCACGTTCAACCGCCGTTAGATCACAACATCTACATCAAAGAGTGTCTAACATTCTCTAAAGTTCAGTCATTTGAACTTTGACCCCACCCCCCACCCCCCATCCTCAGAGGTACACACCATGCTGGACGCTCTCCTCCCCCCGGACACCTACTTCCGCTTCAACCCCTACATGACCGAGGACATCCCGTTGGACGAGAGCCGCCCTGAGAAGCTGAACTTCCTGCAGAGCGAGGGCGAGCGCTACCTGGGCCGCAACGAGGAGAAGCTTCGCCGGGCCGCCGGCGTGCTGGCCCAGGAGAAGGGCGCCATCCAGAAACTGGCGGAGTGGGCCAAACTGAAGGCCGACATGTACGACGGTCTGCCCTTCTCCAAGCTCTAGAGTGTGTGTTTATGTGTGTATGCACACCTGAGTACCAGTATGACGACTACGGCTTGTCGAGGGTTCATATAGGAACTGTACCTACTGTCTGACCTCAGCATGTACCTGTACATGTCAGTTTCAACAGCAGCCAACACCACTGTTCATACTGGAACTGATCTTTGACCTGCATTTCATATCTGGTCACTTGAATTACAGTTGAAATACTGTACTCCAGGCATGTAGAATAGTTGTTTACATTAATATGATTGCTTGTCCACTTCTTAATGAAACCATGCACTTTGTAAACTAACTCTGTGTCTCGGGGATCACGTGTACATAGTTTGATTTTCATTATCGATATTGATTGATATTTAGCGATAGCTTTTGAATATGAGGATCGACCAGAAGGGTAGTCATGACTGATTAAGCGGGATGCAGAATTATTCTCTTATTCATTGTTATGTGGACCTGAGAACTTGTCTTATTCTGATAAGACGAAACAAAACAATGATATGCTACGGTCATAGGTGTCAATTCTGCAAGAATAATTTGATTTAACCGTTGAGGGTTATTTATTTGTTGTGGTCAGTTTATTGTTCTGATGTGCAGCAGTGTGACCCTCGGCAGTGACCCAGAGCATGCTCCATTCCTGACCCCTGACCCATGACACCATCAATCCCGGGGTCCAATCACTGTCTGTGTACTTCAGTGTAGTACTAAATTATATTATGAAAATCTGAAATGACTGAACATGGTCTTGAATGAGAGTTATTGACAATGAACTGAACCTTATCTTAATTGCCCTCTCCTGCGACGCCCCTGTCAGTGGGCCGTAGGAAGTCTTGTCATGGAAATGAAACATTTGTCGTGCAAAATAAAAGTGGGTTTTTGAAACTAGAAAATGTATCTCTCACCTGTTTATTTATCTGTAGTGCGTGGCTTCTCCCTCTCACACCCTCCCTCTCCCCTACCCCCCCCACCCCTCGACACACACACACACACACCATAATAGAGTTGTCAAACAGGAATGCAGGGGTGTCCTCCCAGTGATTAATTGTTTTTTCCAATTGCAGAAGTGATTTGCTGCCCCTTATTGTTTTAGCTCCATTGTGAGTTATATGACATTCCATGGCTCCCGTTCCCCTCATGCAGTGGAGAAGCTCAGCCTGAATACCAGGACTGGGCTCTCAGGCCGGGCCGGACCAACACAGGGCCTCATGCTGCAACAAGGAAAGCTGTCAGGGACCCAGACCCCTGTGGAGAGAGAGCAGAATAGATGGACTCTATTCTGGAGGGGGGGGGGGGGGCCTCAGAACCGACGCCGGACCACGGGTTTGATCCCAGGACAGCGCAGACTTGATCTCTTACCGCGAGCGTGGGTGCGTGTGTGTGGGTGTGTGTATTGTGCATGAGGTCATGTCAGAGAGATCATTCCTACGTAAATGTCGGACTTGGGAGGGGGAGGGGGGGGGGGGGACTGAGTTATAGTGCCGTCGGTTGCCTGGCCACATTCTGGAATGTTCCCCCTCTCCATCAGGGAGGCGCCGGCGTGGGGAATCTCACAGGTGTGTGTGAGGAGCGACTTGAAAGCAGCAGAGGGCTAGACATGCATCTGACAGGTATCCCAGCAGGCACAGGTGCCTGGGAACAGACCTGCCCTGTTACTATGAGCCTCAGTCACTGGAGGGAGGGAGGGGCGGGGCCTCCCTGTGACAGGACACTCCCCCTTCTGTTGCACCTGGAGCGCTGTTACAGTTACAACCTCTGATTATATCGTCCTCTCTGTGGACGCCTGGACAGACCTGGCACAACCAGAGACTGCACTGACAGCTAAGACTCCTGACCTAGGTTCTCCAAACTGATTAAAGACCTAACACCTCCCGACAGCCTCCGCACCTCTGCGCTATCCCGCGGTTACAGGTAAACACCCCCAGACGAACCTATGAGGTGTTGGACAGATTCATGTTTTGGAACCACGCTCGGACCGTCGCTCTGACAACCACTTCCTGTTGACCCCCCCGTGCGAGAGGGCGGAGGTTAAGTCCCTGTCTGTCAGACTGTGTTTACAGCAGGACTAATGGTTCTGAACCAGACGGTGCCTGCCTCTCTACCTACCCACCCACCCAGCTCGCTCTCTCTTTCTCTCTCTGTCTCTCTCTCTCTCTGTCTCTGTCTCTCTCTCTCTCCCACTCTCCTCACTTTCTCCTCGCCTTGGTGTTCCCTAGCAACCGTTGTCTCCTGGTGTCCCTCCTTGGCGTTCTGGGTGTAATGTATGGTGGCTCCCGTTCCTCTCAGCTCCCCCAAAATGGCCGGCAGACACGTTTCGCATTCAGCCTGTTCACTCTGTGCCGGTGAGGTTGTGTTTTTTTAGCATCGTCTTCCAATCAGACAGCAGCTGTGAATTTTGAATGTGATGAATGCTTCCGCTTGGGCTTCAACGCAAACGGCTCATAGGTTTCTCTTGCAGTTTGGGAACCCGCTGGTCGCCTGGGGCTCTCCGCTTGACCTTCGACCTGAGCCGGGCGGCGGGGATTATCACAAGGAGTAGCTCACCTCCTCCAGCTGCTGCTGGGGGCACGGCAGACCCTCAGATCCACTTCATTGGAACGTACAGTAGTTATTTGTGTCTTTATCTGCGATGAGTGTCCTGAGGAGATGAGGCCATGGCTCAGCAGTATCAAGCGGCTGTCTCTGTCGCGTGCTCACTGGACAGTACGCACTCAACACGCTCTCACCTGTCACCAAACATGGAACGATCTCATTAACCTATCAGCCACAAGGTGTTTGCGCACCCGCGCGTGTATGTTTGTGTGTGTGTGTGTGTGTGTGTGTGTGTGTGTGTGTGTGTGTGCTCAGTAATCACGTGTTCCTCGAGCGAACACTTGGTTCCGACACTTGATGCAGTTGAATCAGCTGATGGGTCCCTGAGGGTGTATACAACAGAGAGATGACTCTTCACACTCCGCTGCCAGGCTGCAGAGAACAAAGGCCGTGGATACCCACAGTCCCATGCGTCGGAGGATATAATAACATTGTCCGAAGGCGTTCATACGACAGACATTAAACAGAATGGGGCACTTGGGAAATGTGGTGTTTCCCTCCTAATCCGTCTCCCTGTCGTTGGTGCAGCGGAGTGCTCAGGGGTCTGTCGGTGCCGGCTAGCTGTTGTAGCTCTGTTGCTGTGGATCCCGGCGTTGACAGGAGAAGAGCAGCATCAGTCACACCAGTGTCTCCTGCCTCCCTCCCCCCTCCCGCTAGCTCTGACCAAGTTAGGAAGTCTGAGCTGTAAGGCAAGGCAAGGCAAGGCAAGTTTATTTATATAGCACATTTCAGCCACAGGGCAATTCAAGGTGCTTTACATGAGACATTAAAAGCATTAAAACAAAAAGCAAGACATTATAGACATTTAAAACAAAAGGCAGGACAAATTAAAAGCATTAAAACAAAAAGCAAGTCATTATAGACATTTAAACAAAAAGCAGGACAAATAGCAAATGTAAGCATCAACAGTGGTAGCAGACCTCTGGGTCTGCTCACCGTGACAGCGTCTCTCCGTCGTGTTAGAGACTTCCGGGCGTGAGGCACCCGGACAGACAGAGAGGGATACCGCTGCGACGAGGTGGTTTGGAAACCATAACTTACATTTTTCGTCTGCCCTAATACACGGTTACTTACAATGAGTGCGTTCAGCATTCACCACGCGGTAAAGGTCAGACTGACACGCTGTAAAGGAGGAATGTGAAGGGTAGACCGTGGTATTTCTAGAGTGTACTCTGAGGGACCCGCTGTAAAACAACATCTGTCTGTCGTCGTCACGCCACCTCAACGCGAAGACGGACGTTCTCGCACGCTGGTGTGGCTCTCCACACATCGACGGCTAACGGCCACACACTCACTCCCTGACACACAGACACACACTGTCCAATAAAAAAATCCTGTAACATATACTGTACGTACACACACACTCGTGAAGACAAACCTCGTAACACGCAATCCTGCCTGCCTGACACACACAGTCAGAAACGAGTCACACACACAGGCTTCACAGTTGCACGATTTACACACTGGAATCCCAGCCCTCCAGGAAAACACACACACACACACACAAAGTCAATGCCACCTCTCCCCTACAGGCTTTAAAAAACATAGAAAAATCATATTGCTATTATATGCCTACTATCTGTATGGATGTATAACTGTATAACTATAGTGTTACACACACACTGAGGCAGAATTGATGCTTTCATTAGTTGTACACTGGGCAACAACTACCCTGGAGGAGAGGGTACAGACATTTGCCGGCGCCTGACTTGGTACAGTGGTTAGGCTATATAGCACCCTGCTGACTTTGAGGGGGAAAAGGCATGATGGCAAAAACACTTACATGAACACATTGGCCTATTTTACCACTCTGCTTCCCTATGGTCACCATGGCATGCTGAGAGGAAGAGAAGCCACCATGGTGATGACTGGTGGTGTGTAGACAGAGATGTGTATGTGTGTGTATGTGTGTGTGTATTTGTGTGTGTGTGTGCACGTTTATGTGTATGTGTGTGTTGTCTGATGGTGAGACATGCTTGGACAGCTCCAGACTGAGACATTTACATAATGATACAGATGTCTGTGGGAGGGATGATCCATCTGGACTCGTCCTCTCTGAGTCTCACTGATGGTGATGTGAAGAGCACTGGAGCGTTTGACACCACCGGCAAACCCATGGGGGGGGGGGGGGGGGGTACACACAGTGTAGTCTCTAGCCAGTTGAGAAAAGCACCTGTCCTGTTTATGTGTTTTTCCATTGTACCTAGGTAGGTAAGTGCTTTAGTGATCACAGAGGGGAAATTACACTGTTACACCAGCCAGCCACATTCAAGGGACATCAAGATTATTAAGAAACATACTATAATACAATAAATAGAAATGTAGGCCTAATAAAGATGAACTGTATCGTGGCAAGGAATACAAGACATGCAAATATGCAGATGAACTGTACAATCATACTTCAGAATACCTAGTAACAAGGGGATAGATTCCTAGGAATGCTTAGATTGTGCAAACAAAGATGTGCAATAATCAAGATTCCAGTGTTAAGGTTCACTCCAGTTGGGAGTCTCAGACTGTTGGTGGTGTCCAATCCAAGAGCCTCAGCATCCACCAAGCTGGCTCAGGTCCATTTGTCCAAGCAGACAGAGGGATCAATCAATCAATCAAAGCTTTATTTGTATAGCGCATTTCATACACAGAGGCAACACAATGCGCTTTACAGAGAACAAGGGGGGTGGGCCTACGTCCCACCTCTACATATTCCAGAGGGAAGCAAAAAAAACAGTATCACCCGGGGGCCAGATGAGTGAGCTGTAAAAATTCTTCCCTGACCCCTCTCAACAAGGCGATCGAGCAAACTCCTGGAGTATGTTTTTCTACCGGCTAAGAACATTTATAAAGCAATACATTACATTAAATTACATTTCAGAGAGTAAGAGAGGCTAAAAACATCATAGGAGAGATATGGCAAACATTGGTGTATGTCTGTGTGTGCGTGAATGTGCCTGGGCCCAGATAGAGGCAGGGGTTGGGGTAGGGAGGGGGTAGGAAAAGGATACGGACCCGGGTTAGGGTGAGGGGAAGGGGGACTGGGCCCAGGTCCAGGCCTAAAGCCAGAAGTGGACTGGTGTATGTCTGTGTGTACGTGTGTGTGTGTTAACTAAATGCTACAACATCCACAGCAGACACAGGGGTATCTATCGGACTCAGGGTGGTCTGCTGGTGACAGTGGGGCATCCACTGGACCTGGTTAGAAGATAGGAGGGAGAGAGAGAGGCACTAGGGAGAGGGGAGGCAGAACAGGGTTATAGCACACAGAGCCATAAAAGCAACACAGATATTAAAACAGGCAACCTGGAGCAAGCTCCTGGAATATATTTGTCTAACGGCTAAGAACATTTATAGAGCAATAAATTACATTAAATTACATTTTCAGAGCAAGAAAGGCTAAGAGCATAATGGGAGAGGTATGGCAAACACTGGTGTGTGTCTGTGTGTGCGTGAGTGTGCCTGGGCCCAGATAGAGGCAGGGTTTGGGGTAGGGTGGGGGTAGGAAAAGGATACGGACCCGGGTTAGAGTGAGGGGGAGGGGATCCGAGCCCAGGACTGGTGTATGTCTGTGTGTGTGTGAGCGTGAGTGTGAGTGTGCCTGGGTCCAGGTAGAGGCAGGGGTCAGGGGTAGGGTGGGGGTGGGAAAAGGATACGGACCCGGGTTAGGGTGAGGGGAAGGAGGACTGGGCCCAGGTCCAGGCCTAAAACCAGAAGTGGACTGGTGTATGTCTGTGTGTACATGTGTGTGTGTTAACTAAATGCTACGACATCCACAGCTGACACGGGGGTATCTATCGGACTCAGGGTGTTCTGCGGGTGACAGTGGGGCATCCACAGGACCTGGTTAGAAGGGGGGAGAGAGAGAGGCACTAGGGGAGGCAGAAAATGGTTAGTAGCACTCTGAGCCATTGAAGCAACACAGATATCAGAACAGAACAAGCCTGTTTCAGGGCAACCAGCTTCTGTACACAACTCAATATACATACAGTGCATAGCAGGATATACACCAATGTATAGCCTACAGAGGATTCACAGGTAGGTTGGAGGCTGCCTTTCTGTGTCTCAAGGTCCTGGTTAGTGATTGTAGGCTAGGGATGAGTTGAAAAGTCTGACAATGGCTCAAAAATCAAAATCAGCCTCTGGCTGAAGGTGCTCCTCTGCTTGACCAGGAATTTAGACAGGGTGAGCAACTTGGTTTGGCCAACATGGACAATGTCACCCCTATGAGATTTCCTGGTCCATGGCTATTTTGTAGAGAGAAAACGAACAGAACGATTTGCAGTCATTCTCTAGTGATGTCTACCTCTCCAGAGGTGCCTAATACATATTAGCCAAGGTAGCCTATAGATTTCTCTCAGACATTAGAATACATTCAATGGATGGCAAAAACACCAATCTAAACATACAGAGTAGTCTAATGTTCATCATCATCATCATCATCATCTTCTTCATCATCTTCTTCATCATCATCATCCTAAATAATTCACGCGGTAGAGAGACAAAAGGGCAGCACCGTTATTGTTCCCCCCCATCCTCAGATCTGCAGGTCCCGCCGCCGCCTGTCAGCCCGGTGTCGCTGCAGCCGCGTCTGCGCTCGGCACGCGCCGGGGAGGCTACGGCATGCGCGTGCGCGCGGCTGGCAGCGGCGCTGCTCCTCGTTTGACAGCGACTAGAGAGGGTGTGCGGAGAGAGAGGAGAGTGAGGAAGAGAGAGTGAGTGAGAGAGAGAAAGAGAGAGAGAGAGAGAGAGAGAGAGAGAGAGAGAGAGAGAGAGAGAGAGAGAGAGAGAGAGAGAGAGAGAGAGAGAGAGAGAGAGAGAGGAGAACACCGTGGACCACTGGCTGCTGCGGCGGGGGAACGAGCGCACTGCCTGCTGCCCTTTACCGGGAGACAAAAACACAAACTCATCCTCTTCCAATACCGACAGCTTGGGGAAACCAACAAAATATCTCGCAGTTTTAAATAGACGGTGAGTTGTAAAGCTGTATACACGCACCCACGGCGTTGTCATGTTTCCGCGGGTGATCGATCTGGGGCTTGTCTTCTGAGGCTGATCTCCGCTGGGTGTGAGGAGGGACCGGGCTATTGCGCATTTGGTGCAGGATGGCAGAACATTGAGGATGGCGACCAGCTTTCCCCATAGCAACCGTTGGATGTTGCGGAGATGGATGATAGTCAGGTGTGAATGCGGAGGCCCGACTCAACCCGCAGCTTTATGAGATGAAAGGATGTGAAACGATTATTTCCCAAATTATTTGATTTCCGGACGCTCCTTTGTGTTAAGACCCGCCGGCCGGTGTGACAGAATTAAGGGGATTAGGCTGTGATGTCTACCAGTGATAGTGTTAGCTGGCCTATGAATGCATGAACTCCCCGTGGTATAGGCTTGGTGTCCTCTTCACTGGTACAGTTTCTGTGGTCTGAGTCGTATTTTGGAGGTAGCCCAGTCTGCAGCATATGATTAGAGCGTGAATGGAAAGGTAGCTAATAGGCATTACCTGTTGGCTGTTATTTATGTAGCCTAAGCTAGCTTTGGGGCTTTGATGTCTTTGACTGATAGATGAAATAATTATTCCCAGTAGCTCAGTGCGCTAGTCATAGTCGGTTGGTATAATTGTAGCCTGTGTGGCCTGCTTAGTTGACGCAGATCAGTGGAAGAGTTCCTATACAGGTGTAGATACATCTGCTATTCAACAGTAGCCTAGGCTATAATGCTGCGTTACATAACCCTGACTCCTGCAGTATGCGATCTGATGTAAGGGCCATGTAAAATTGTAGGCTTATATCGTGTTAAAGTGAAGAATGGGGTCGCTTTTGTTGATATGTTTACTTTTGTTTGTTTGCCCTATGAATACCGTTTAATCGGATGACAAGAGAACATGCAAGACAATAATCTTTGAGTATGGTGTTGACAGATGTGTCCTAAATGACAACACTCACACACACGGATGTTTGGTTTTGAAGTTTGGTTTATTCTCTGAAGGGCGGCCCTGTCATGGTGCACAAGACCTGTTACCATCTCAGAGTTACTGTGGGAAAGCTGTGCGTCATGGGAGGTGTGTGTGCGGGGGTGTGTGTT
Organism: Borostomias antarcticus; assembly: GCF_949987555.1. Taxonomy (NCBI): domain Eukaryota; kingdom Metazoa; phylum Chordata; class Actinopteri; order Stomiiformes; family Stomiidae; genus Borostomias; species Borostomias antarcticus. The sequence continues at coordinate 12,947,029 of NC_140246.1, forward strand.
AACGTGTGTGTGTGTGTGTTGTGTGTGTTTGTGAACATGATGAGTTATGTGTGTGTGTGTGTGTGTGTGTGTGTGTGTGTGTGTGTGTATGTGTGTGAGGGTGGCCTGCAGGTGTAGAAGAAAAGTCTTCACTCTTGTTGGCTTCAGGTGCAATGCAGCATGGAGAGAGACAATACACAGTCAAGTCTCTCTGTCTGTTCTCCCTTCAGATACATTCATACAGCAGCACAGACGAGTCGTCAAAAGGCAGATAAGGGTGGGTACAGTTCACCTATGGGCAAAATAAATCTTAAGTACAAATATATGATAACTTGATTTCAGCAAACATTTTCAACCTTCAAACTTCTACACACATTTTCAATCTTTAAACTTCTGCACAGGCAGGCACACTGTTTCATGTGGTCACTTCCTTCTATGTGCTTGTTCGTAGGCTGCCATCTGCCACATAGAACTACGCTTCCCAGCAGCACTTAGACACAGTCAGGCTGGTTATCCATTAGATTGAGGTGCTATGGGTTTGGGGGGTGGGGGGGGGGGGTCGAACCATCTCGCCTCTCTCTCTGGGGCCAGGTAGCCAGACAGCCTTAACAGCTAGCTCAGTCTAAACAGCAGGCCCAGACTCTATGTTGATCTTCAGGCTGGTATGTGTGTGTGTGTGTGTGTGTGTGTGTGTGTGTGTGTGTGTGTGTGTGTGTGTGTGTGTGTGTGTGTGTGTGGGCGTGCGTGCGTGCGCGTGTGTTGATGTGCAGCGTGTTGTGGGCCAGTAAGAGAGGGGAAGCCATGGTAAATTGAGTGCAATTAGAGCCGTGGATTCACCAGCATCCTGGGGGCTAATTAGGACTTGCTCCTTCACATGTGGGGTGACTGAGTGTGTGTGTGTGTGTGTGTGTGTGAGAGAGAGAGAGAGCGAGAGAGAGAGAGAGAGAGAGAGAGAGAGAGATTGTAAGGGAATCCCAGCTGCTGTTATGTTTCTGTGTTATTAGTTCTCATCGGTGGCATTAAATTATCATGACTGACTGAGGACTGATGTCATGGAAAATCTGAGGTGGGGGGGCAGTTAGAGGTATGAGGCTAGGAGACTAGGAGGCTAGGACACTAGGAGGCTAGGAGCTAGTGCATATGCTGCCTGTCAGTAGCTTTCTGGGCTGCCATGGTGACTGGCTAGCTGACAGCTGCTGTTGTTGTCATTGTCTTTCCAGAGAGACTCAGACGACTGCAGGGTTTCTGCAGATATAATGCCACTGCTGTTGGCAGTAGAGAAAGTAGGCCATGGATGGAGTGTTTGTCCATATCATATACTGAACTACTGCCTTTCCAGAAACTGTGGCAGTGGAGGGAAGCAGATAAGACTCTCCGTCTCCATCTCTAGGTTAGGTTTGCAGTCTAGATTATAGAACGGAGTGTTGGCTCACCTCTGGGGCAGGAAGGGAGTGAGGTAAGGTGAGAAAGAGAGGGATGGAGGGAGGGAGGGGAGAGAGGAAGGAGAGGGATGTGCTGAGATCACCAGCTGTGCCAGGAATCTTCTGAAGCGGAGCATGAACCTAGAGGGTAATGCAAGGAGACACGACGCACCCTGTCCCCCCCTCGACACTCGCGCACGCACGCACGCACACCCACACACACACACAAACACACACACACACACACACACACACACACACACACACACACACACACACACACACTCTCTCTGTCTCTCTCTCACACACACACACACACACACACACACACACTCACACACACACACACACACATGCACACACACACACACTCTCTCTCTCTCTCTCTCTCTCTGTCTCTCTCTCTCACACACACACACACACACACACACACACACACACACACACACACACACACACACACACACACACACACACACACACACTCTTTGTTGGCATGCAGCATGGCAGACCAGACATATTATGTGATGTTGTACTGTAACGGCTCAGCAATAATGAGAGGTTGTCTGGTTCAGTTCCAGACACCCAGAGAGAGCACAGTAACCCAGAGCTCCAGGTAGGAAATAGCCACGTCCTATTGGCTGTGAGTAATGAGTTCCTGTTTTGTGTGTGTGGGGAAACAAATGAACTGTCACTCTCCACTGTCACTCTCCATCTCTCCATCTGGTCTGGCCTACTTAACAAAAAAGGGAAAAATGGTTTATCAGAACATGTAAATACTAGATAATCAGGATTATAACAAAGTCTCTGGCAAAGATATGAGGAAAAACAGCTATGATATGCCAGTCCAGCAGCAGCCATATGGGTAAGCCAGTACTTTCCCTTGCTATGCTAACGACCATGGTAATCCCTCCGATGGGCTTAGCACTCTGTACAGTAAGGTTCAGAATGATCTTTGTCTCAGCTCCGACATGATTAGTGAAGATTTAGGTCAAAGAAACCATTAGGAGATTCCTCCCTCTCTCACTTTTGATCAGAAGTTCTGAAGTTCGTCGGTGATCACCGAGGATGATTTGGGATGAGGTGATCGATGTTGTCAGCCGTGACCGATGCTGCGCTTCCCCACGCATGTGTGGCAGAACGCTCCCTCAAACAGGATGGTGTGGGAGGGGAGAACGGAAATAGCCTTATTCCCTCAAGCCTGACAGATTTGTACAGCACATTTCCACAGCCCAAATAACACATTTCCGGGAGGGGATTAACCTGAAAGAAATTAATCTTTTTTTTTTCACACTTGATTTGTTGAGTGTTATGTGTTTAGTCAGACGTTACATAAAAGCCTCATCTTTTCTAGGAGCCAGCATGTTACTGTATGTTACTGTATACCCGTCCGCATCTTAGCTTGCCCATCAGTCTTTAGGGCCAGCTGTGCAACAGGAGGTAGAGTGGGTCGTCCAATGATCGTAGGGTCAGCGGTTTGAATCCCGGCTTCTCCTGTCGAAGGGCAAGACACACTGAACCCTTAAATGCTCCCAATGAGCAGGCTAGCACCTTGCAAGGCAGCCGCCATTGGTGTGTGGTTGTGTGTGTGTGTGTGAAGGGGTGAGTGAGAGGCCATTGTAAAGTGTTTTGGATGAAAGCGCTGCATAAGTGCAGAGTCCATTTACCATTACCAGCTCTCCCATAGATCTGATTCCCCACTCTTCCAGATGGTTTGACCACTGGCGCTTTTCTGTTGACTGGCAATAGTCGATATATCTGAGTGGTGTGAGGAAAGGAGCTCCCTGGGAGCCTCTGCCTGCGTCTCCCGTCTCCTCCAGCCTCTCCCCCTGGTCCTCCTGTCTCCTCCAGCCTCTCCCCCTGGTCCTCCCGTCTCCTCCAGCCTCTCCCCCTGGTCCTCCTGTCTCCTCCAGCCTCTCCCCCTGGTCCTCCCGTCTCCTCCAGCCTCTCCCCCTGGTCCTCCTGTCTCCTCCAGCCTCTCCCCCTGGTCCTCCTGTCTCCTCCAGCCTCTCCCCCTGGTCCTCCCGTCTCCTCCAGCCTCTCCCCCTGGTCCTCCCGTCTCCTCCAGCCTCTCCCCCTGGTCGGCTGCAGCACAACGGACCTTTCTCAAACTTCACTGGAGACTTTTCAAAGGCCCTGGTCGTCTGAGAGAGAGGGAGAGAGAGAGAGAGAGAGAGAGAGAGAGAGAAAGAATTGCATTGAAGTAGAGAGACACTGTCCAGCAATGAGGCCTGGACACAAAGGAAGATGATGGGGAGCAGGCGGTCTCGTTTTGGCGACATCATCAATCAGCGCCTGTAGCCGGCCTGATAAACCAATTACAGAGAGACGTCCCAGTCATATTTATGGCTTGTCTAAGAAGAGGGGGAGAGGGGGGAGAGAGAGGCAGGGAGAGATGTATGAAGGGAGATAGAGAGATACAGAGGTAGTGGCGTTGTGGCACACTGACCTGTGTGGTTCCTGGTTCTCTGTCCAGGTCACAGAGAGGCAGAGGTTTGAGGAGGAGGTTTTGGGAAACATGTCCAATACTATTTTGTCTGTATTTTGAATTTGTATTTTAATAATTTGATATTCTTTATGTTACACATTACTCAGCAGTAATAGCATTCAATGCACAATTTGACACCTTTAGGGTTCTCTCTCTCTCTCTCTCTCTCTCTCTCTCTCTCTCCTGGTCATCATGCTGACATGTGTGTTTCAGGAGAGGAGAGGATACACATCATTGTACTCTAAGCCCAGCAGCATTCTCTATCCTCATGCTCCCCCCTCCCTCCCTCCCTCCCTCCCTCCCTCCCTCCCTCCCTCCCTCCCTCCCTCCCTCCCTCCCACCCCCCTCTCTCTCCCTCCCTCCCTCCCACCCCCTCTCTCTCCCTCCCTCTCTCTCTCCCTCCCACTCCTCCCTCTCTCCCTCCCTCTCTCTCTCCCTCCCTCCCTCCCACCCCTCTCTCCCTCCCTCCCTCCCTCCCTCCCTCCCACCCCTCTCTCCCACCCCTCTCTCTCTCCCTCCCTCCCTCCCACCCCTCTCTCTCTCTCTCCCTCCCTCCCTCCCTCCCTCCCTCCCTCCCTCCCTCCCTCCCTCCCTCCCTCCCTCCCTCCCACGGTGCTGGGTTTGGCTGTTAGCACTCTACCTGATTATATGATAGTGGAAGTGCAGGTCTATGTGCTCAGACTACCTAGTAGTCAGAGGGCCACCTCTTTAAGAGAAATGAAGTGTGGCCTGACTGGCCTCTTATGCATGCACACTAGAGTCAGTTCCTGCTGTAAAGCCTCATCTGACTGTTTAGCAAAACAGATCCATGGTTCTATTGACTGATGTAAATTGGCATCACTTGAATAGAGGCCTCAGATTCTTTGTGGTCGGGGAAGATCAAAAATGACTATTTTAGGCCTCTGCCCTGAGCGATTTCCCACCAAATTAACCATCTCCAGCTCTACTCTCCCAATCTCTGTTCTGTGGGAAGCAGATAAACCCATGTCACCACCTCTCAGCTCAGAGAAAACACAGACATGCGCAAAATAGGACCGGTTGTGTAGTGTTGACTAAAAGAAGTGAGTATACTGTAGGGCAATTCCATGTAAATGTCAACCTCATCATGAAAAAATAAAGTTATACTATACATGACAAAATCACTTTAAAATATATCATCAAGGTCTATATTTTGGTGTACTGAATTCATCTGATCAGATCATTTAAGAAATTGCATATTTCCACCCATTACAACAGGTATCAGAGTAATTAAAAAATAACATTTTCAGTTAACCTAATTGTATGAGTTGTTGGAAGGGCATAAGGGCCTATTTTTTCCACTCACACGGGTTCCACCGCCTCTCATGTGGAGATAAGGGGCTTGTAATGCAATATGTATAATATTGGGTCATTTGAGTTCATCCCTTTAACGGTTGAGCCATGTCAAGATGACGCGCTTTTACAGGACAGCCAATGTCACGTCCGTAACGTTTTTCAGCAAAAGTCGTTATAAAAAATACATTTTACATGCAATATTGCCCAAACTTTCTGTGCAAAGCTAACTTTCACTGATGTCATATATGCATCATATAGTTGTTCTAATCTCTTTCTAAATGTGTATTTTCCGCGTTACGGATGTGACCGTTATGGACGTGACATAAACCCCAACATTGCTGAGCGCAGCTTTCGAGTTAGAATCGCAAATAACCAAATTGCCAGTCATGTTATAGCTTATTACACATTCTGGCTGGCATGCAGTCTCGACATCAGTTAAGTAAATTATTATGATTTATTTCAAGTGAATGTCAAATTTGAGATCATTGTCTATCATGAAGCATTTGTTAGAAGAAATGTTACATTTAAGAATTCCCACCGCGATGTCCATGAAGCATTTAGAGAAGCTCCCGTTTACCAAAATGTAGGCTACGATTAATGGCTACGGTTATAAGGTCCATTGCATTGTTAAAACCAGGCCAGGTCCAGCCTGGCTTATGTGCGTGGCTGGCTTGTTTCTGTTCAGGACTGGTCGAACGGAACGGAAGCTAGTCATGCCACTGAAATAGCTGTGAATTGAAATGACATGAAATAATGTCTGATAAATTAAGATAGGTCTTGTCGCCTGGACACATCAGTTCCAATGCTTCCAATGCTAATCCAGCACAATAAGAGCAGGATAGCCAATTAGCTCATGAAATCGCAACAACTAGCAGCAGCTTCCATAACATTAATGGTAGCGGTCAGTACATGTGTAGGCTAACTTTTGATTCACTGGTGATAAAAATCATAATTGACAAAAGGAATTAACAATCAGACTTCTGAAAAACGTTATGAACCTAAATCGGTTCAGAATTATTACGCACGGAATCATAAATACCTCAACATCGATTGGAAGCGAAATTGCGTCTATTGGGCAAAAAAACAATATGCATATCCCATTTATTTTGTCACTTATCTACACAGCCTACTGACAAGTGTTAGGCCTGATTGTAAATACATGCTGAAAATTGATTTACAAATGGAAATAAATGCTTTGGAAATTGATTAACAAATTTCGAATATCTGTCTCAACTCCGTGTAATGCTGAAGACACGGCCTGTCGGAATGGTGTGTTTGTTTAGGGTAGGCTAAGTGAGAAAAAAGTAAGTCCATACCTGATATTTATTTGACAGCTCTAATGGGAAAAGCCTCATGAAACATAAGAACAAAATGAAAAAACGTTAGTTACCGCGGTTGATGCGGTCGTCTGAGGAGTAGCGCGTTTTGTTTCACAGTACCGTGGTCGTGCAATATTGTGGTAACCGCGACAGCCCTAGCGGCCAGTGGCTAAAGCAGTTACACTGATGATTCCTGTAACGTTAGCTATTTTGCTGCAATTGGTTGAACTTATGTTTCTGGACAAAGGTAAGAGATAAAAAGATTGGAGTGAAAAGATGAACGTGTGGAGGTTTGGGGTATAGTCCCATAAAGTCATCCCCACAAGGGCCTTGAACCCCCGTCTCCCGGGTGGGAGTCCTATGCTTTCACCGCTACTCTACTTGTGCAGTGGAGATCGGCAGGTTGATTTTGGTGTCCTTCTTTATTTTGGTGTGCTGGGACTACTGCCTCTTGTGGTGCCAACAGAGAAATGCAGGTCAACATTGACCGGAGGGAGGGAGGGATAACCAGACAAACGCTATTCTAGGTGTGCTGGCTTACAGCCATGCACAAAAACACACTGCCTTTTGTGGTAGCAACACAGAACTGCAGGTCAACAACCCGACGGGAGTGACAACCGGACATTTGCTATCTTTGGTGCGTCGCCACGCACAACAATGCATTTAGACACAATCCCCTCAATAGCCTACTATTTTGGCGGCCATCTTGAAAATCTTCAGAGCCATTTAAAATGGTTTTCTTCATGTTACAGTAGTGTGTGCTGTGGGTCTATGGATCAAGAAGTGGGTTTACTCCGTATACCCTCTAACACCACTGACTATGACCTACTGTAATCTTTAGCGTCAGATTCCTACTGTATATCAAGTTATACTGTAAATACAGTAGACACACTGGTGATCAGCTTCATAGCTCCCCATGTCTCCAGCAGCAGTCAGGCCAAGCCTTCATAACAAGAGAGTTTGTTCATTAGAGCAAAACGTCAATGCTGCTTTTTTTAAAAAGCGAATTGAAATGTGTCGAATATCGAGCATTTTGCATCATTATTCTGCCTCAATTTTATCTCTTACCCATTTGAAGCCGCAGGAACATTTGAACACCAGCACACAGATGCCCTTTCCTAATGGCCTGCCTGGTTAATGTCTCCTTCTGTGCGTTTCCCCCCTTAATGACAGTGAGGACAGCAGACTGACACACACCAGGGTCGGCAGCGGGCCTGGATCTGAAGCTCTGCATTATCTGTGTGTGTATGTGTGTGTGCGTGTGTGTGTGTGTGTGTGAGTCACTGCAGCAGCTCTACGGAACGCCATTCTCCTTCTCCTTGCCTCCAACACAACAAGCAGGTCATCCGTTCCTGCTGTTGGTTATATTACCTGGAAAACCACCCTCTTCAAAAGCACTATTTAGACGTATAAAGTGACAGTACTTCCACGTATAGTGTGACTGTACTGGTAAGTAGAAGTATAGTGTGACTGTGTTTATAGAGAGGGTTTATTCTGGAGTGAAGGAGTATCACAGTGTTTTTTCCCACGGTGGCCCCTCCTCTGCCTGGGGTGCAGGTCACCCCGGGGATCGGGTGTCTGGGAGGATCTGGACCGGCTACGTCTCAAGGAGGAGCAGGAAGGAAGCAGGGAACCGCGCTGTCCGATAGGGTGTGTGTGTGTGTGTGTGTGTGTGTGTGTGTGTTCTCCTCCTCTGTCTGATCTGCTCTCTGATGTGCTGCCGTACGACCGGGTTAAAGCTCGTGCGTGCTAGCTAGCTAGACTCCTTGGGATGATGCTCTCTCTCTCTCTTTCTCATGCTCCCTCTTTGTGCCTTTGTGTCGTATATCTCTCCTTTTTGTATCTGTCTGTCTCTCTCTCTCTCTCTCTCTTCTCTCTCAGGCTCTGAGTATCTTTCTCTCTCTCTCTCCCGTGTGTGTGTGTGTGTTTGTACATGTGTGTGTGTGTGTGTGTGTGTTTGTGCGTGCGTGCGTGCGTGTGTGTGAGAGATTAGGTGGTTCTACAGACTAACAACAGGACTAGGTTACCCCTGGCTCTGTA
>NC_140246.1:12975589-13090589 GCF_949987555.1 Borostomias antarcticus
ATGAGTCATGTGTGGAGTCAGGCCACCGTGCCACTACACTTGTGATGAGCATGTCGGCGTCACATATGATTTGGGTATTTCTAGTGTGCACATTTTAGCGATTCACATAGACGTATTCATTCACTGATGGTGCCCTTATGTGGGTGCAGTCGCCATCGCCGTCACCTATTTGGAGTTCTATCTCGGCCAGTAGGCCAAGTAGCGCCGGATTCATTTAGGCTCGCATTACGCACAGGAGGACTGTCATTTATATGCTTACCAAAGAGCAAACAGGTCCACATGATCACATATTAATGACAATCTAATTGGTCAATTATTGCCGTTTGATGGAGTGCCTGCATTAGGTGTGTGACATATAGCGCGGAAAGGTTTGGGAGAGCGCATAGGTACAGTTTGGGGAACAAATCCATATCGAACCATGAATGAGCCGGTTAGAGGACACGTCTAATCTAGCATTGCGATATATGTTTGTGCTGAATTGGCCTAGTAGCCTACATGATTGTGCGTTCATGAACTGTCGCTCTTATTCTCTCCGTCAAACATAGTAATTCACCGACGCACCAACTGCGTCGCCAGTTCCCCCTGTGTTCAAGAAGGGCGTAGAACACCGTGTAAATCGGTAGGACAAGCTGAGAGGTGTCCTACAAAAGCGCGGAGAAAGGCGACTAAATTTTCGCCCTTACGGCTTGATAAATCGCAATGTGGGGGGGGCAAATGGCGTACGCCTGAACTCGCGAAAAAGACCGTGTAAAAGAAGGCGTACCTCAATGATAAATGAGGCCCCTGGTTTGTTGTCGTTTGTTTGTTTGTTTGTTTGTTGTTGTTGTGGCGGTACATAGCTTCTCATGTTGGTCCTGGGCTCGTTGTGGTTTAAACCCTGGCTATGCCGTGTTCCAGCTTCTCGTGGACGAGGAACGGCACTCACTTCGACGTGGAGAAGGACTCCAAGGTCCTGATGAAGCCCAACTCAGGGACGCTGGTCATCGACATCAGCAGCGAGAAGGCGGAGGCCTACGAGGGAGTGTACCAGTGCACCGCCCGCAACGAGCACGGCACCGCCATGTCCAACAACATCGTCATCAGGCAGTCCAGTAAGAACACGATCCCACTGCTCTAGTCAAACCCTAACCCTAACCCTGTCCAGTAACATGGTCCGTGTGTGTGTGTGTGGCTCTCAGGGTCCCCCTTGTGGTCAAAGGAGAGGAAGGAGGACATCTTGGCGCAGGTGGGGGTCTCTCTGGTGCTGCAGTGTCGCCCCCCCGCGGGCCTCCCCCCTCCCATCATCTTCTGGATGGACAACAGTAAGCGCCCACAAGACCCGACGCATAACTCTACCGAAGCTGTGGTTGACAGGAGCTCGGAGGATGCATTTCAACCCCCCCCCCCTCTCTCTTTCTCCCTCCCTCCCAGACTTCCAGAGACTGCCCCAGAACGAGCGCGTGTCCCAGGCTCTCAACGGGGACCTGTACTTCTCCAACGTGCTGGTGGACGACACCCGGAGCGACTACATCTGCTACGCCCGCTTCCCCCACACCCAGACCATCCAGCAGAAGCAGCCCATCACCGTCAGGGTCTTAGACGGTAAAGTTCTCGGGATGTCCCCCCTCGGGACCCAGGGCTATGGCTCCGGGTTCTTTCTTACCGGCGTTCTAGCTCGGTTCCGTCTCGGTTCTACCTGATTTTTTCGTTTCCATTTTTGTTCTCCATCCAGTGTTCAGAAATTCCTGTTGTGTTCTCTGTAATGCGAGATGTGTTTGTCATGATAAGGATGCTCCTTCATGTTAAAACACATTACAGTTCTCTCACCTGTTGTTGTTCATGCTGTCTGCTCTCTTCTCTCCTGCGCTGTCCACCATGTTCTCCTTCTCTTGCATGCTTATGATTTTCTGTTGTATTGCAGTGGATGCTCTCAATGAGACAGTGGCTGCTATGTACAATTTCACTGAGTTCTATAGTGGTGAGTGCTAGTATACCCTTTCAACCCCAAAATAAACCCAGCCCTGTACCCCCCCCCCCCCCTATGCCCCACCCCCCAACTGCCCAATCCCCACCAAGACTCTCAACCTAACCCCACCCGAAACACTCCTCAAACCTTAACCTACCCCAACCTCCCTACAAATTTGTGATCAAAGTCACATTTATAACATTAAATCAGATGATATCCTAACACAAATAACCTGACACCGATCAACGTCAATAATATCACATTGTCTCCCACTGGGGGATTTAAGATTAACCTGTAAACTTGATGGTTTTACCTCTCTCCACTGGGCAGTCAGGTTCCTAGATGAAAAGGAGACAGTCTACCCTCCCCTTTGAACGTGATACATGTATCCCATGCTATATTATTAGATCCCTCCCTCCCTCTACTGCACATCAAAGCCACTGGCTACATCTGAAACATCCAGCGATGCTATGATGAGAACCTGGGCATCACTCCTGATCCTGATCCTCCATGTTCTCCCCTGTGCTTAGATAGGTCCTCAGTCCAACACAGTCTGGGTTCTGTCCAACCAATGAGAAAGGGTTTTACACAGCCCCCCAATGAGAAAGGTTTTTACACAGCCCCCCGCTCTCCTCCACCAGCTCTCTCCATCCTATTCCCTTATCAGAGATTCCTAGGATCCTCTTAGGTTCTGAGATCGCCCTACACATCTTATCTGCTACTGGGCTGGGTACAGGGACTCTACTGATTGGCCAGCTCCAGTCAGAGGTTCTGCTTGGGTTCTAGAGTAGTTCTTCTTCCGGGGTTCTGATTTGTCATCCTGTCTCCTGTGCTCAGACCGTCCATCTGGAGAACGCCAGCCCAGCTTCCTGGCTCCTCTCGGGTCCAGCAGCACCAAGATGGTTCTCAGAGGAGAGACTATGGAGCTGGAATGTATCGCTGAGGGCCTGTGAGTATGACACACACACACACGCGCACACACACACACACACACACACACACACACACACACACACACACACACACACACACACACACACACACACACACACAGCCTTCTACAACTACAGAAGTTGATGATTGATGACACCTTGGTTCTGTCTGTTCTGACAGGCCGACTCCCGAGATCTCATGGAGCAAGGAGAGCGGAGATCTGCCCGGCAACAGGATGTCCCAACACAACTTCAAGAAGATGCTGCGTATCACAGAGGTAACCGAGGCAGACGCAGGAGACTACCGCTGCACCGCCAAGAGCAGCCTCGGCTCGGCCTTCCACATCATCAAGGTCACTGTCAAAGGTAAGTGGGAGGAGTCACAATGTCAGGGAGTTCTTTTCGAAAGCTCCTGTCTTTAGACCTTACGCTCTTTCTCTCTCTCTCTCTCTCTCTCTCTCTCTCTCTCCCTCTCTCCTCTCGTCTTGTCTCGTCTCTCTCATCCCCTGTTTGATGTAAACTCCCTCTCCTCCCCCCAGCGGCTCCGTTCTGGATCAGCGCTCCCAGGAACCTGATCCTGGCTCCGAGAGAGACGGGCATCCTGACGTGCCGGGTCGGTGGAGACCCCAAGCCCAAGATCAGCTGGTCCGTCGACGGGGTCCCCATAGAGAGTGAGTAGCAGTAGTTTACTTAAAGTAGTACTTAATTGATCCCTGGGGGGAAATTTCACAAACAAAGAGAGCATACTGTACGCCATAATGTCAATGTAATTTTTCAGATTTAAAAGAAACAATTACATTTAAAGAATAATCAAATAAAAAGTACATGGACTGTGTACTTAGTACATGACTAGAACATTGCAGAGTGGTTTCATCTCACCTCTCGGGGAGTATTCACGTAGTTTATAGTATATACAGGTATAGCAGTATATATACTGTACAGTAGCATGTGTACAAGCGGCACAGTTTATGTGTGCATGTAACAGATATAGATGAAAGGGTTAGGATTAGTCAAACTAAAGGAAAAGGTTGCACTCTTAAAATTAGGCTGATACAAATGTTGGTCAGGTGCGTGGGCCCAAATGCGCTGATGAAGGAAAAATAGAAGAAAAAGCTGACACTGTCAGTGTGTGGGCTTTTTCTTCTACTTCCTTCATCAGGGTTAGGATTAGGAAAGTACACTGTGTATCTCTTCCATAGTAGGCGTGTATAAAGTGTACCATGTATCTGGCTTGTGGTCTGTCTGTAGACTCACCACGGGACCTGAGCAGGAAGGTGGAGGATGACACAGTGATCCTGAGTGACGTCCAGACCGGCTCCAGCGCCGTCTACCAGTGCAACGCCTCCAACGAGTTCGGATACCTGCTGGCCAACGCCTTCGTCAACGTGCTGGGTGAGTTGAGCAGGGAAATATTAGCAAAGATCCCCTCATGATGTCTGATAATACTTTCAATTACCAAACAACGTGTTATAGTATTACTGTATAATAAACATATAATGACACTCTATTAACCTGTAACAACCATGTTATGACATGACGTTTATTCCAGCCGAGCCGCCACGAGTGCTGACCCCTCCCAACAACGTGTACCAGGTGATTACCAACAAGCCCGCCCTGCTGGACTGCGCCTCCTTCGGCTCGCCCATACCCACCATCACATGGTACGCTTAGCAGTACTGTAGTAGTATTGCAGTAATACTGGAGTAATACTTACCATCACTTGCTACAGTATGCAGCTCTCAATGTGTGTTAGGAAAGCCTAACCAGGTACAGGGGTCACAGATTAGCCATGGCTAGAGACCCTATATACAACACATCTGTTTAATGCTATTGTAAGCTATTACAATGTTGTTTGTATTGTCCCTGACAAATAAACAAATAAATGAAATCTAATTCCTGTGCAGGTTCAAAGACGGCCAGACCAGCATTCTCAGCGGCGACCTGTACGTCATCCACGAAAACGGAACCCTGGAGATCCTCGTGGCCCAGCCGTTGAACAGCGGCAAATACACCTGCATCGCCTCCAACACCCTGGGCACTAAGGAGAACCCGGTCTACCTGGAGGTCAAAGGTGAGACGAATCTCAGCCAAGCAAAACACAGATGAGATCAGCGCCACGAACAGTCCGCAAACTCTAAATCTGAGGCCAAATCTGGAGATTGATCCTGTGGCCTGTTGGTCTGTTTACCGTCCAGAGCCCACGCGCATCCTGAAGCAGCCAACCTACAAGGAGATCCACAGGAACGGGAAGGCTGTGTTCCAATGTAAGGTGAAGCACGACCCCACCCTGATACCGACCATGACCTGGCTCAAGGACAACGGAGAGCTGCCCGATGACGAGAGGTACACACACACTCTCACACTCTCACAGTGGTGTGACAAAACATTTTAGTTAACTGAAATAAAAACTAAAAACTAGGCTTTACAAAAAATGATAACTAACTAAAACTGTATTGTATGTTTTCAAAACTAACTAAAATAAACTAAAATTATAGAGAAAATGTCCTTAATTTAATTCTTTTTCATTTCAGACATAAGCCTAGTATTTTGGGGGGATATGAAATCTATCCTCCATTTTTTTTTAGCTGTGCCCCTGATGCAAGATCAGGATAGTCTCACGAGGCTAGCGCAGAAGAAGAAAAAGAAAGAAAAAACTAAAGCTAATACTCAAACTAATAAAAACTAAACTAAAACTAAGCATTTACAAAAAAGAAAAAATAACTAAACTAGCAAACCTGCTTGAATAACTAATTAAAACTAAACAGAAATTGAAAACAAAAAGTTTAAATGATATAAAAATAAATACTAATGAAAAAAGCAAAACTATTATAACCTTGACACACACACGCACACTCGCACTCACACACACATACAGATTCATGGTGGATTTGACTGGAGTGTGTGTGTGCGTGGTTGTTTGTATCCAGGTTTGTGGTGGAGACAGACAGCCTGACCATCAGAGATGTGACGGAGGAGGACGTTGGCACCTACACCTGTATCATGAACACCACCCTGGACCAGGACTCTGCCAGCGCCGTGCTCACTGTCATCGGTACGTTCATTCATACCCTCTCCCTTCATATCTCCTCTACCGCCATCTCTCTTATCAGTTTAAAACCTCTCTCTTTGTTCTCTGTTGGCACTGGATCTATGACTCTGCAGTATAAACTAGTATTAGTTATCAGTAGAGTATCGTATTCTTTGTCTTCTCAGTTTCAAACGAGAGCACATGATCTGTTAGATAAGCTTGTCTGTTAGATAATCTTTTCTCTTCATATTATCCTTATGCAATAGTGAAAGTGCGTGGGTATAGACTAACGTCTAACTAATTCCTTTCTTCCTGCTGCACTGGCTCTCACAGAGGCCACTCCCACTCCAGCTATCGTCCTCGGTAAACAACGTTAGCCACTTTAGCTTAGCATCATCGACATCATCACCCACCCCTCTGGCCTGTATGGAAGCTGACCCTCACCCCAACTGGAGCATTCCAGTCCATTATATGAGTTATTAGTTCTTTGTGTTCTGTGGCATGTCCGGTATATAATTTGCTTAATTTAGCCGTTTGATTTTCATTCCATTGGGATGCTCTCCATCTCTGTCTGATTCCCATTGTTAAAAGCATGGCTGAAGAAACCCGCCCTAGTCTCAGTCAAGTAGAGTGGAGGTCAGAGGTCGTGGTTCTGACCCAGTGTTGCTGTTTCCAGAGGAACCGGACCCGCCTACAGAGCTGGAGCTGACACCCCAGACAGACAGGAGCATCCAGCTGACATGGACACCTGGTGACGAACACAACAGCCCCGTAGAGAGTATGTACTAACCCCGCCCCCTTCCCCAGAGTTCGTAATCAATATGTCCCCTCAGTATTCTGACTTACTCTTCTTGTCTCCTCCCCCCTTCCCCAGAGTTTGTGATCCAGTATGAGGACCTGCTCCACCAGCCGGGCGTTTGGACCAACCTGTCTGAGGTGGAGTTCAGCAGAACCACGGCCCAGCTGGACCTGTCCCCCTACGTGTGGTACTCCTTCAGGGTCCTGGCCCTCAACTCTGTGGGCTACAGCCAGCCCAGCCAGCCCTCCCGCCAGTACAGGACCAACCCTGCAGGTACTAGACAGTACAGGACCAACCCTGCAGGTACTAGACAGTACAGGACCAACCCTGCAGGTACTAGACAGGACCAACCTGCTGGTACTAGACAGTACAGGACCAACCTGCAGGTACTAGACAGGACCAACCCTGCAGGTACTAGACAGTATAGGACCAACCCTGCAGGTACTAAACAGTACAGGACCAACCTGCTGGTACTAGACAGGACCAACCCTGCTGGTACTAGACAGGACCAACCCTGCAGGTACTAGACAGTATAGGACCAACCCTGCAGGTACTAAACAGTACAGGACCAACTTGCTGGTACTAGACAGGACCAACCCTGCAGGTACTAAACAGTACAGGACCAACCCTGCTGGTACTAGACAGGACCAACCCTGGGGTACTAGACAGGACCAACCCTGCAGGTACTAGACAGTACAGGACCAACCTGCTGGTACTAGACAGTACAGGACCAACCCGCTCACCTTGAAACTATATAGGTTCAAGCTCGCTCTATCTAATGTAAATGTGTATCTAGTCTAGGCTTTTATGTTCAGTACCGACTACTACTAGAGGTCCAACTGTGCATACTGTAAAGCGCTGCTACAGTGGGACAGTTACCCAGCAGTGTAGAACGACCCATCCTGTGTTCTGACTCCACGCCTCCTCTGCTCTCCCCAGCCCCAGAGGTGAACCCAGCAGAGGTCAAGGGAGTGGGATCAGAGCCCAATAACCTGATCATCTCCTGGAAGGTAAGAGTATCACTCCTACATGACTGTACACAGGAGCTTACGGACCAGTCCGAAGGTCTTTAGCCTTGTGCTGATCACCCGCGGCGGCTGTGTCTCAGGAGGTAGAGCGGGTCGTCCAATGACCGCAGGGTTGGCGGTTCGATTCCCGACTCCTCCTGTCCACATGTCGAAGTGTCCTCGAGCAAGACACTGCACCCCAAATTGCTCCCAGTGAGCAGGCTAGCGCCATGCATGGCAGCTGGCCACCATTGGTGTGTGAATGTGTGTGTGAATGTGGGTGTGAATGGGTGAATGAGAGGCCGTTGTAAAGCGCCTTGTCCGTTAGAGGTAGAAAGGTGCTATACTGTAAGCACAGTCCATTTACCATTTAACCTGTGCCACCTGCTACAGGAGCTGTCGGGCCTGCAGTCCAACGGGCCGGGCCTGAGGTACAAGGTCCAGTGGAGGCAGCAGGGCGTCGCCCAGGATTGGTCCTCGGAGTCGGTCGCCAACGCGTCTAAGTACATGGTGTCGGACACACCCACTTACGTGCCCTACGAGGTCAGAGTCCAGGCGGTGAACGACTACGGAGAGGGACCAGAGCCCGTGGTGCAGCTGGGACACTCTGGAGAGGACTGTGAGTACTGGCGGAGTGTGTGTGTGTGTGTTTGTGTGTGTGTGTGTGTGTGTGTGCGTGTGTGTGCATGGGAATCGAACCTCTTTCTCTGTGCTCCTCAGTGCCCCTGGCAGCACCAGAGGGTGTGCAGGTGCTGGTTCAGAACGGCACCGTGGCCGAGGTCCACTGGGACCCGGTACCCCCCAACACCGTGAGAGGACGACTGGGGGGATACAAGGTACCGTTCTGGGACTACTAGCCCCACCCTGCACAGACTCCATAACGTTCTGGGACTAGCCCCACCCTGCACAGCCTCCATAACGTTCTGGGACTAGCCCCACCCTGCACAGCCTCCATAACGTTCTGGGGCTAGCCCCACCCTGCACAGCCTCCATAACGTTCTGGGACTAGCCCCACCCTGCACAGCCTCCATAACGTTCTGGGGCTAGCCCCACCCTGCACAGCCTCCATAACGTTCTGGGGCTAGCCCCACACTGCACAGCCTCCATAACGTTCTGGGGCTAGCCCCACACTGCACAGCCTCCATAACGTTCTGGGACCAGCCCCACACTGCACAGCCTCCATAACGTTCTGGGACTAGCCCCACCCTGCACAGCCTCCATAACGTTCTGGGACTAGTCCCACCCTGCACAGCCTCCATAACGTTCTGGGACTAGCCCCACCCTGCACAGCCTCCATAACGGGAGAACACGAGCCAGTTTGCTCTTTTAACTTTCAATGAAAATTCAAGGTGAGGAACGACATGAGGAAACAATCTCTACTAAGTGAGTCGTGTGTGTGTGTTTGTGCGTGTGTTTGTGTGTGTGCGCATGTGTGTGCGTGCGTGCACGTGTGTGTGCGTGCTTGCTCCCTGCGCGTCCTCCCAGGTGTACTACTGGCGCGAGCGTAGCCTGCTGCAGCAGGAGGGCGAGATGGAGGAGCAGCGCTCCCTGGTGTTCAGCGGCAACAGGAGCGAGGGCCGCCTGCCCGGCCTGCAGCCCTACAGCCTCTACTCCCTCTCCATCAGGGTGCTCAACGGCAAGGGGGAGGGACCCCCCAGCATCAAGCACAACTTTGAGACCCCCGAAGGAGGTGCGTACAAGAAGGAAAGAGAGCGATTCGGGTCACTGGAGTGTAAACAGTAAACAGCACATATAACTTGAGATGTGTTTATTCCGTCCAGTCCCCGGGCCGCCCACCTTCCTGAAGATCACCAACCCGGGCGTGGACTCTCTGATGCTGGAGTGGGGTCCTCCTCAGGACAACAACGGCCGCCTCACCGGCTACACGCTCCAGTACCAGCCAGGTCCGCGCTCGCCAACCACGTCCGCCCCCAGTCTCGCTACGAATCTGTCCGTCTGTTCCTACGATCTCTTCGACTTTTTAATACCTTCTCTTTACCCCGCCCCCCACCCCTCGTTCTCTCCCCCGCAGTCAACAGCTCCAGCAGCGAGTTGGGCCCAGTGGAGGAGATGATGTTTCTGGCCAACGAGACGTCCTACACGCTGCTCAACCTCAAGTACAGCATGCGCTACAAGTTCTTCTTCCACGCCAGGACCATCAAGGGCTCCGGCCCCAGCCTCACCAAGGAGGCCGTCATCATGGACGAAGGTGAGAGGCCGTTTGAAAAGCACATGGGGCAGCAGAGAGACGATGTCATGCAAAGAATACAGTACGCTACATATGCAGTGGACATATACTGTACCACAGACCGGCGGAGGTGAATACAGATGGATCCTTACTCTGATTAAATACTGTTCCCCCTGTGAATCGTGGGAACCACAGTTACTTCTCTCTGGTCTCTCTCTCTCTCTCTCTCTCTCTCTCTCTCTCTGAGTTCCTGGTTTCAGTACTTCAGATATATGGAGATACTCAATGTTGTTCCTAGAGCATGAGAAGCAGTCACACTGCACATTGTTTTGATGTGGTAAATCCATCGACCAGCAGCTTACTTATTTTGAAATACAAACTCTAGAAGCTTCTGAGAAGCTTGTTGTGTAGGCCTAACTGACCTTTCTTCTGACACCATCCCCAACCTGTTAGAGTATATCTACGTTAACTCTATATCCCCGGAATGGGGCGAGCATTCTTCTTGTTGTGCCTCTCATCTTCTTACATCCCAAGTATCTGTCTCTCTTTTGTTTTCTCTCTTTTCTCTTCTCTCCTCCTCTTCCTCTCTGAAGCCTTTATCCGGCAGCCCTCAGTAGATGTGGGCAAAGGTAAAACAAGTCCACTAGTAGAAGCACCTGCATGCTCCTCTCCACGAGATGAGATCCTGAACCCTGTTTGGCTCCTGAACCAGTTAGCCTAGCGCTCTCTGCATGCCTTCCATTATTATAGGCTGTAGACTTTACAAGCTGTATAGGCTCTGCTAACTCTAGCTAAGCTGTAGACTAATGCAAGCTGTATTATTACGCTATGCTAGCTGTAGCTAAACTATAGAGACTAGTAGTTGTATCTATAGACTAGCTGAGTCCTAGCTTGGTTATCATGGCTACTGTAGGTACTGTAGGCAAAGTTACCTGCTGCTCAGCTAAGAACTGACCTAGCATCTGCAGATCAGATCAAACTGCTTCCATCACATCTGCAAGCTCCAGCTCGTGAGTCCCATGCAAACGACAAAAAAGTCTATCACTGAATGTCCATACCGTAGTCATGTAGTTACGGCAATCGCTCTCTCGATCTCAATCCCACCCCCATGACTTCCATCCCCCAGGCTGTCGAGACTGACTGCATGACGCTCCCTCTACACCAGGACTGGTGCCGGCTCTCCGGTCCTGGTTACTTACCGGATACGGGCTCTGCAGACTTTTGTTCCGGCCCAGTCCTGGCACATCTTGATCCTATCGGTCACTCGTAGGAGTGTTGATACTGGGTTTGAACAAAATCTGGCTCACCTCGTGTGACCAGATGTGAAGACCACGGCTTCTGACTTTGCATGCTGATAACTACTCCCACTCTTGGTGGTTCTGCACCGTTTGTTTATGTTTGTTTGTTTGTTTGCTTGTGTGTTTGTTTGTTTGTTGTTGCTGTGGTGTTTCACTCTTTTCCATGTTGTTTCAGGCCTCACAGAGCACTCACACCCAACCTCCCCCACCATCTCTCAGTCTTCGCATCCCCCGTTTCTCAATGGTACAAACACTCCCTGGACCCCCCCTTCCTCTCCCCCCTCCCCCACAACCTGTCTCTACCTCACCCTAACTCGCCCCTCTTGTAAGGGTAATGGGCTTTCAAATGCTTTTGTAATGAAGGTCTTCCAGAAATGTCTATTATTAAGAAATAAAACGTTATCATGTTGGTCCGTTTTGTGTCAAGGCTGCAAATAGAATGCACTTTACAAATTCACTTTTTTTTGTGGGGGGTAATATTTCATTGCCAGTTTGGAAATCTGTTATACACACACGTACACACACACGCGCACACACACACACACACACACACACACACACACACACACACACACACACACACACACACACACACACACACACACAGATATCAGAGAGATATCAAAATGACCATAAGGTTAGGAGACGTGATATTCACAGTGTCGTCTATACATTAATTCATGTTAATAACTTTCAGTGATACTATTGTCTTCTTATCAGCCATGAACTGTAATGTAAGTTTCAGTTTAGCTGGCCAGCTGTGTATGTGTTGTCTTGCCTCTGTTGCGACCAGTGGAGCTGACTAGCCGCCCGCGCGCCCGCGTGTGTGTGTGTGTGTGTTCTCTCCGTGTGGTCAGTGCGCCCGATAGGCCCGGCGTTCGGCACCGTTAACACCACAGTCACGGAGGACGGTGCAGGGATCAGTTGGGAATACAGTGGAGCAGAAAAGAACGTATTTGTGGAATATGTAGTGGAGAACAGTAAGGCATTCCTGTGTATACACTACTGTCCCCATATCACAAAACTATACCTGCATGCTGGCCATCCTCATCATTGAAGTGTGCTTGAGTTACTATAGCACTATATACCATGCCCATCTTAACTTCCATCGTCACCACAGTGGTAGAGAGTGTCCCTAGCCTGGACATGTAGCATCATCACCATCATCATCAGACTTAACGCTGGTCTTTCCCCAACACTGACTCTTTTCCCGACTCCTCCGTTCCAGGTAAAGAAGAGTGGAGGCGCGAGTTTGTAAACGGCTCCCAGAGCCATCAGTTAAAGGGTTTGAAGGCGGGGAGCTCCTATAGGGTGCGGGTGGTAGCTAGGGACCAGTCTGGCGCCAGCGTTCACAGCACCGAGGAGCTCATGATCACGGTGCCAGGTGAGGCGGCGTCGCATGCCTCCTTCCGCGTAGATGGTCTTTGTAGTTCTCCGCGCGCCATCCTCCCATACTCTCCTCCCCCCACGGTGTCTGCACCGTCTGTTTGACCTCTGACCCCGGTGGTGTATCTGTGGTGTACGGTAGCATGATGCCTGACCTCACAGAGGTACAGTGGGGCTCCAAGCATGAATCATCATTGCTAGACTGATAACGACCGGTCTGCATGAGGCCCAGTGTCCCAGGTCACAGGTTCATAGCATGACTCATCATAAATTACATTGCATTACAGTCACTTAGCGGACACTTTTATCCAAAGCGACCCATCATTCATGTTTCTCCATTCATGGGCCATGTTTTTATTTTGTATTTTCCTCCCAGATCGATGAATAGTAGTGCAGGAAGCACCGTAGCAGAGCTGTCATCATCGCATGTTATCCCATATCTTCATGTCTATGAGTTTCTTGGTCGTGTTAACAGGCCTCCTGCCTCTACAGCTGCTGTTCATCAGGGACCTCGACCTCCAGATGAGACACGAGACTTCCGTCTCTAATGCCATAAACCAGATTCTGAGCTACCATTTCTCTTTCTTTTCCCTTTATGTCTGTGTGTGTGTGTGTGTCTGTGTGCGTGTGTGCATGCGTGTGTGTGTGTCTACTGCAGCCGTGGCTAGCAGGCAGGTGGACATCGCCACCCAGGGCTGGTTCATCGGTCTCATGTGTGCCATCGCTCTCCTCATCCTGGTCCTCCTCATAGTCTGCTTCATCAAGAGGAACAAAGGGGGGAAATATCCAGGTAAGGATCACACACACACACACGCACGCACACGCGAGCATACACGCACACACACACACACTATCAGACGCACACACACGCACAGATGCATGCGTGCACACACACAGACAGGCACGTGCGCGCGCACACACACACAGACACACATGTGCCCACACACACACACACACACACACACACACACACACACACACACACACACACACACACACACCTCGCTCAATCTGCTCCCAGTAGAAAAACACTGATATCTTGTCCAGGCCTTTCTTTGTTAAAGACATTCTTATTTGAACAGACTTCGGCCTACTACTGTAGTTAAAGTACACGCACGCATGCATACACACATACACACACTCACACACACACACCAGACTGTGTTAGTACCACACCAACAATCCCATTGCCATATCTCCACAGTTAAAGAAAAAGAGGATGCACGCCAAGATCCAGAAATACAGCCTATGAAGGAGGATGATGGTACATTTGGGGAGTACAGGTGAGAAGAAGACAACACTCTCTCTGTCTCACACACACACACACACACACACACACACACACACACACACACACGTGATGGGATCATTGTGCCAGTATATCCTAGCATTTTATGCTGTGTCTCAATGTCCATATGCATGCAAACACGCTGTATACATTATCTTTTGTGAAATCATCCCCGGCCCTGTATGTCCTGTACCAGTCCTCTCTTCTGTGAGGTGCCCCTCATGGCCCCTCTGCACCAATCAGAACAGACACCACAGTGACATTGGAGAGCAGTCATCATACAGGATGTATTAAGCATGTCGTATCTGTCTGTACTGTGCGTCTCTCTCATCCGCTGTCTCTCGTGTGTCCTTCCATTGTGTGTCTGTGCGCGGTGCGGGCTGTAGGTCCATCGAAAGGTAAGCTGGGTCCTGCTAGCCTGGCATGCTATCACACACACAGCCTCTGCTCCGACTCAGGGCCGTGTGTCCGTCCGCTTCTAAAGACGCGAGAGAAGCCGTGGAGAAACCAGCACTGACCTGTCGGCTAACTCACTGATGCTAGTTAGCCACCGCCGCCACAACCGGCGGTTAACCCTAACTATCACCAATGACTAGCAGCTACTACCTGCATCTCCGCCTGCCTTCATCTTTTTGGGCTTACATGTCTTCCTTTACGATGTATTTCTATGTATTTCTATGTATTTCTATGTATTAATGTATTTTTTTGTGATATTGTGTATTGCTTGTTTGATTCATGTCTGATTGCACAAAACATTGATAATAAAGTTGCCAGTGACCTTGACCTTGAGAAATGCATACAATGTCAACATTCGGTTGGATTGCCAGTAGTGCATTCACGGTTCTGCGTCTGGTTCCGGTACGGGCCGGTCCTATCTCGAGACCCACAGGATGTAATGACCCCCCCCCCCCCCCTCGAAAGCTTAGACCCGACAGTATCTGCATTTTGGAGCGCTCATCCTCTAAGCGCGGAGACTGAACTGCATGTCTGTACCCTGGAGAGCTCTGTCTGGCCCTGGCTGGTGTGAGTAGTAGCGGTAGAGTATGAGACTGTGAGTGATCTAAAGCAGAGGTCCCCAGCCCTGCTCCTGTAGAGCTGCCGGCCTCGCTGGCTTTGGGCCCCGCGCCCTACAGCGGCCTCGGCTCCCAGGGGCCAGGCTGGCTGACCGCTGCTCTTTCAGGAGATGCCCTCCAGGCCTGTCGTGTTCCCTCTCGGTAACTTCCTTTCTTCCCCTCCCCCCCCCCTTCTAGTGACACGGAGGACCACAAGCCCCTGAAGGGCAGCCGGACGCCGTCGAACGGGACGGCGCGCCGCGACGAGAGTGACGACAGCCTGGTGGACTACGGCGAGGGTGGGGACGGCCAGTTCAACGAGGACGGCTCCTTCATTGGCCAGTACAGCGGCAGGAAGGAGAAGGACACGCACGAGGGCAACGAAAGCTCCGAGGCGCCCTCGCCCGTCAACGCCATCAACTCCTTCGTCTAGTCGTCGCCGCGGTGATCACGGGACCGTGGCAACTGTCTTTGTCACCGTGGTGACTGTCACCACGGTCGCAGTCACCTCGGTGACGCTCACTGTGGTGGCTACACCGTGGTGACCGTTGCCATGGCACACCTGTCACCTCGGCGACTGCCATGATGGTGAAGCGTCGTCGCGGTGACGGCCGCCGCGGTGACGGTCCCCGCGGGAGACCGTCGCCACGGCGACCGTCACCGTGGCTTACCATCACCAAGGCTACTGTCGCACCCTCATCTCCACACGCTGCCCTGCCCCTATCGCACTGTGACCTCCTGACATTCTCACACACCCCCGTCACACAAGCCCATCACCATCCGAAGAAGACAAGGAACAAGGATATAGACTTGCAGAGACAGAGAGAAAGAGAGGGAGAGGAGAGGAGAGGAGAGGAGAGGAGAGGAGAGGAGAGGAGAGGAGAGGAGAGGAGAGGAGAGGAGAGGAGAGGAGAGGAGAGGAGAGGAGAGGAGAAAGGAATACTGAGAGGCAGGAGGTACGTACTACTGGAGTTGACTGGACCTCTCAGACCCCTCCCCTCACACCAGGAGTGGACACGCGTGTGCGTGTTAGTGCCGTTTTATCTTTTGCAAACATATAGCGTACATGATATATTAGAATATATATTTTCTCAACAACATACATGACCCTCTGGTAGTGACGTATACTGTACACGCCATCCCACCATACATCCATCAGCTTCTGATATACTGCATGGAATTACTGATGTTATACCACACATTACATTCTATTACACATGCTATAACACATTCTATTACACATTCTATATCACACACAGGGTTCTTCCTATAGTGTCTGTCTGACGTGGAACTGTCATGTGGACTGTCACCACGGTGACCACCAGTGCTCACTACCACTGGTTCTGCCTTCTAGAATCTATCGTCAAAGTGTTCTGTCGGTATTACATGGTGTAAACAACGACGCCTCCCACGTCTTAGCCGTCAAGCGTGTGACTAAAAAGCTATTATTCTACGTCTTTCTCTGGCGGCGGTAACTGTGTGTAAATATCTACTGTGATAACAGAACGGCTCGTGTTTACTGGCGGGATGCCAGGTTTCGATTATTAAACCTGAAGAAGAGCCCGCGATACACGCAGCTTCTCACTCTAACCACCCCAACCGCACACACATACACACACACACGCTGACACTCACACACACGCTGACACTCACACACAGACGGAGAACTTGTCTGCTCTACGTCGTCTGGGTGGGCCGGTTGAGTTTCGGTAGTTTTCCGGTTGTTTTCCGGATGTTTCCGGCCTGTGTTTTGTTTCATTCCACCAGACAAATGCTCTCGTTGCTTTTGCACTATCTCCCAGAGGAGCAGGCGTGTTCCACGCCCCATCGTCATGTCGTTTCATGTGGAGATGCCCCTCAGAGCGGTTCTGCCATCAGCTGACCTTCTCCAAGCCCCACTGAGAAGTTTGAAACTGATCCCAGATCAGTATCTAGAGGTAGCCCCCCTCCAGGAGGTGTGTTTAGCTGTCGATGTACAATGAAAGGTAAAAGTGCTGGTCTCTCCTAGACAGCCAGTCCACCTCAACCTAACACAGTCCAAACAACTTTTCCATGTCGGCCTTGTGCTGAATACAGAGAGAGAGAGGGAGAGAGAGAGAGAGAGAGAGAGAGAGAGAGAGAGAGATGATCTGGTGCTACAAGAGACCTAGGTGGCGGTGATGTTCAGGAACCCTTCAGCACGGTTAATAGTGCCTTCGTAGAGAACAATTTTTCTAGACTTCTAGATATTCTAGTGTTCTAGATCCAAATCCTACATCCTGCTCCATCACCACACCAGACCAGACCAGGCCGGTTCTAGCGCAGTTCTCATGAGGCATCAGTTGACCCACTGAGGCATCTGATAGGTCAATGTGGAGCCATTATAGTCCCGCTTTACACCAATGATAGCTATGAAGGCTCTATGGCTTCTTACAGTATAAGTCTCTAAGACTGGTTATGGAGGCTCAAGCTGTACAGTTTATACTTGATGTACTGTAGAGGCTTCCCAAACAATGTATAACAACCTGCTATTCCATACTCTTTATGAATGGTAAAGTATAGACACTGTATGACTTATAGATGTTTTGTGAGACATCTACAGGACTTATACTGTAACTACTGCATCAAGACTTTACAAGTTGTTGTTTGCTCAAAGGGGGCTGAGCTTTCTTACGACCGCAGGTGAAGATCATGTTGTCATGCCCCTCTCCTCCCGACATCCACACACTCTCGCACACAGGAGGATCTGCATTCTGCAAACCAGCACCACTGACCTACTGCCAATATACTGACCGGCCAACTGCCAATCAGAATGGAACTTACAGCTGGGGTTGCAGTATAATAGAATGCTACTGAATGTGGAAACAAGTTTTTACCTATATGAATGAGATGTTGCTTGTTTCTTTGCAGATGCAAGTGTCCGTGCTGGTGACTACGTTTTTTTGCATTTAACCTTATATACGTATTTGTATGTGGTCACGTTTTGCTGTAAACTCATGAAGCAACAGAAATTTCAGTGTGTACACAGCATCAAGCAGGTTACCCAAGTGAATAACACATGTGCGTGTGGATGTGTGTGTGTGTGTGTGTGTGTGTGTGCGTGTGTGTGTGTGTGTGATATTTTACCGCTTTCTGTCTACAGTAATGGCAGTCTATAAAGCTGTTTAAAGTGCTGTGCTACTCTGACCCTGCTCTGCTGTCTCACAAGGGAGGCAAAGCTTTCTGAGGAGAAAAAAGGTCAAGATTTCCATAATTTGGTTTTTCATAACTTGCATCAAGTTTTAAGTTTCCAATGTGTCCTGCTTTTTGTGTGTAGATATTTTGTTGTAATTTTGTAAATATTGCTTGAACTGACTGTAGCTGTTGGGTTGACCTAGAGGACAGAGACTTAAGCCTGACCAGGGCCAGACCACTGCATCGTGGGTAGAGGAGGGGCATTGTAGGAATTTTACAGTTTTCACTCTTATTTGCTGTGATCTTTAGTTTTTGAGCTGTTCAAGTGAGCTTGCTAGCTCTGGTGTCTGTGGGGTCAAGACTATTGAGCTCTCCAGTCCCAGCTTCACCTGGACTGTGGCTGTCTCCGACAGCCCTCACATCATTCTGTATTTAACGAAAGGAAAAAAAACAACAACACAAAAACACACATCTAAACAGAAGTGAAGACATGCAGTTCCACACTGATTGACGGACAGACCTACAGCAGGACGGACAGACAGACGTACAGGGCACGGTGAAAAGTATTTTACCTGGAAGCAATGTTGTAGTGACTGGTGAATATAGGATATAATATATGACATGATATATTATGACATTCTGGTTAATGTTGAAGCTACGTGAGAAGCATGACAGACTGTCAAATGGTTTACTCTATGATATGATATTGCAAAATATTTTGTATTTTAAATGAAGAAAATAAATGTTGGTTTCAGGATTTAATTTCAGACTGATTGTATGGCTCTGTTTATAGTGCTGGCTAATTGTTTTGCTCTGAACATTTATGTTTTTTGCACCTAAAATGTCCATTATGTTTGCATCCAGGCAGAGAATAGCCTGGTGTGGACCGCCACCTAGTGGCTGCCTTGTATAATCGCTCCCAATGAGCAGGCTAATGAAGAGAGATAGGGGTCTGATGTGTCTAACCCCACCCCTCCACACACACACACACACCACACACACACACACACACACACACACACACACACACACACACACACACACACACCATCACCAGTTCAGCAAATAAAATAAAATAAATTCTATCAAAACAACTTCCTCGTTAAGTGGTTTAAGAAGATGAGCGAGGTCAGGGGGAGGCTGCCGTGTTTAAACATTTTATATATATATAGTTTTTGAATGTCGAAGTGATAAAGAGGACAGAGAGACTGTGGTGCTCTGGCGCTGGACGGCTAGCTCAGGACACAATCTCTGACTCTACTGCCCATGCTAAAGGCTACACAAAACTATTAGTCTGATGTCCATACTTTATAACAAAGGATGCATTTTGTCCACACTTAAAACCGTGTAAAGTATATGTGTAGTCTGGTCTATAGGATTTGGCATTGTGCCCATCTCTTACGTAGTGTAGTATGGTAAATGGACTGCACTTATATAATATAGATAATTTTACAATGGCCTCTCATTCACCCATACATTCACACACCAGTGGCGGCAGCTGCCATTCAAGGTGAAAGCAATTTGGGGTTCAGTGTCTTGCCCAATGACACTTTGACACGTCATCAGGACGAGCCGGGATTCGAACTGCTGACCCTACGATCATTGCTCTACCTCCTCAGCCACAGACATCCTTTAGGAACCATTTGAGGCTGTTAATGACAATAGTGCACACACACACACACACACACACACACACACACACACACACACACACACACACACACACACACACACACACACACACACACACGATGCCCTCTAGCGGATGAGTCATTAGTTTCAGTTTGAAAATGTCATACATGTACCGCTCAAATCTAGCCACTAGGGCGCAGTGTAGGATAATTTAAGTAGGTATATTGGATTCATACAGTGTGATATTACACTTAATTCTCAGTATGTAACTTTTACAGTTCATACAGTTTGACGCTACTGTGTCCCCGACCATAAAGTAAGACAGCGGGTACGGTTATGGTGTTTGTTATGTTGCGGTAACGCTGTCACTTTAAAACCAGGTTGAGCGTAGATTACGTAAGATACGTAAGATACGCTACGTATCCGGAAGTGACGGTCCCGTTAAGCTAGTGACCGCAGAGGTCTGTATTTTGGGCTACGTGTAGGAGAAATGCCCCGCTGATTAAAGAAAACACACAAAAAAAACAACACAAAATGGAAATTGAGTAGATGAGAGTACGGTGAAACTAGCATAATAAGGTTGATGAATGAGGATTAGTTATCCTTGCAGATTCGTGTAGATAAAGCGGGTTACGTGTGAATGTGTGTTAGCTAAGCTAGCCGGCTAGTCGGCCAGTCATCATTGACTCTTGCATTAGCAGGCTTGAGCTTCCATCATCACAGGACCTTTCCAGTGCAGTTCTTGGAGATAGAATAGAATCGATAGAATCATATAATCGTATATTCTTCTGACTGTTTCAAAAAAAAATTGTGTCTATTTTGCATGCTTCTGTGCAATTTAGAGAGGATAAATCCAGGTGTGTAGGGAGATCAGGCTACAACCGGTGCGAAAACACAGAACCACTGCTTGTGCCCCCTCTGGTAAGTGTACCGATGAGCCAACGTTACAAAACAACAACCAACGTTAGCCAATGTAATAGTAAAAGTCTGATGATAGTTCAGTCCTTTAGGGAAGATAATTGTACCAGTTTTCTCCGCTCAGCGCATTCCACAATGGAAACGGATCTTTTCGACGAGTTTGGATACTACATTGGTCCAGAACTAGATGATGATGATGATGAGGAGGAGGCAGAC
Organism: Borostomias antarcticus; assembly: GCF_949987555.1. Taxonomy (NCBI): domain Eukaryota; kingdom Metazoa; phylum Chordata; class Actinopteri; order Stomiiformes; family Stomiidae; genus Borostomias; species Borostomias antarcticus. Next base: position 12,996,432 of record NC_140246.1, read on the forward strand.
GACCGACATCATGAGGTAGCTATGAGCAAAATCACTGTACTGTACCACTTCAGCTGAAACCATCACGTGTTACTTAATTTTGTTCTACATGCATGTTGTTAATTTGTCTCCCTCGGTGAAGGCTGGTGAGGATGACGATGATGAGTCTGTGGATTCTGATGAAGATGTACCAGGGATGGAAGCGGTCCTGCATGAGGATAGGAAGTATTATACCACAGCAGAGGAGGTGGAAACTATCGTCCAGGAGGAAGATACCTGTCCCCTCTCAGGTCAGAGATGATGCACACTTGTACAATCACAAAGCTGGATCAAAGCAGCACAGAGGTCAATGCACTATGGTCATCTGACTCACACAGATGCTTTCATACCAGTAGTCACACAACATTATTTGTTTATTTTTGTTTATTATACACAGGACCTGGCTTGAAGGTCCTTGAAGGTTAAAAATACACAGGACCTCGAAGGTTGTTTTATTAACCACACGGAACACACAGACACCAGGCATTTTTGTGGTTGGCGGTGGAATTTGTCCTCTACATTTCACCCATCCAAGCCGTCCGATGCCAGGGGCAGCCTGGAGCAGTGGGCAGCCCTCGTCAGTGACCAAGTCCAAGTGCTCAGTCCAAGTCCTGGTCTTCTTCCTGGAGCCCGACACAGAAATCACCTGTTTTAATGAACAATTATATACATTATATACACTCAGAGAACAGATTACTTACAAGATCCATCATAAAAAAAAAACATTTAAAAAAACAATCAGCAAGCAAGATGAGTCATCTACTGTGCGTTTATACAATAAATTGCATTAAGCACTATTATTGTTTTCTTAATAGTGTCTCTGGACATCCTCAGAAGGATGTCTGAGTGCCCCCTCAGACTAGGCTGGGTATTCTTCACCAGTGTCAGTGTGTTGAGGGTGATACCTATTTCCGCGAATCATGAGGGAGTGACTATTAACCGGAAAGATGGCCAAGGGTCTGACGGTGACATACGGAGCTTACTGGACCGACTACACCTAGGAGGTACATCAGAACTGCAGGCAGAGTTAGGAGCGCTTCTGATGAAGTACGCAGTTGTGTTTGCAGTTCATGACGAGGACCTGTGATCTACTGATCGGTTGAAGCATGAGATCCTTGTGGTGGATGAGACACCAGTCTCCCAACCTTACCGGCATATACCACCTAATCAGTACAAGGAGGTCAGCGAGTATAAGACTAGCCTACAGGAGACTGAACTTGAAGAGCAGGCATGACACGTTTCTGCTCCCACACATTGATGAAAGACAGGAATCTCTGAGTGGCGCAGATCTATTTGGATGACTTGCTTTCACCGACATTCCAGGATCGCCTGGTGAGACTAGAGACCCTTAAGAGGTTTAGGTGTTTAGTTAACTAGCTCGCTCGCTACTACTAGATAGCTACTACTTTGTACATTGCCTTGGAGGGGCAGCCAAAAAATAGCGGACTTTAAGATTGCTAACATTTTTAGCATAAGTCTATGGAGTTTAACATAGCGAAAATTGGCATCGCGGCTAGTGGACATTTTCTGACTGGGAGTGAAAGATGAAAATATGTCCTGTTGCTGTAGCTAGCTACATAAGTAGTGTAACAAGAGTTTAATCTATGTCTTCTGATGTTGGTAACTATGTAGGGCATACATTGTAGGCTAACATTAGCTATGTGTTGTGGACTAAATGGGTTAGTTCCCATTTTTAGACTATGCATTTTCAGCAATGCTTTTGCAATTTATTTTCAGCTGTTCAGCATTCACACATTTTCTGCAAGAAAACATATTTTTTTCTAGTAATGTGTTTTTTTGTAAGTAAATATTGTTCATATTGTTAATATTTATTTACCTAAGTTATGTACACGTTTCATTTCAGCTCAGTGTAGAGAAATACAGATAAACGCCTAACTATGATGATGTTGTCACCATGTATCTGTGACACGCCCACCCTGCGACAACACTAGTAGTTTGGGGGGGGCGTACCACCCCCCCCCCCCGAAAAAAATCCAAGGGGAAACACTGCTTATCCTTTAAGGGGCAGTGTTGATGGCAAGCTAGCACTGTTAAGTATGCTCAGAGCAAATTCTAATATGGCTGTGGATGGCTGTTTTAAAAAACAAACTGAATTGGATTTCCCTGATGTTCGCTGTCAGACATGTTAGATTATAGAATAATGAAGTTGGCCTTATCCTAATATTTATCTCCCCCCCCCCCCCCCCCAGATGTCCAGCAGCTCTCTCTCCCAGACCCCCCACAGATTAAAGAGGAACCGGAGCTGTGGACCAGTCAGGGGGGAGAGCAGCTTCAAGAAGAAGGCGAAGAAGTCTTCTTTATTAATCCCCTTGGGAAAATTCAAGGGCTGCAGTCTGATAGTACAGACTCTATATTAACTTGTCCCAGAGTGAGGAAAACCCACTGTGATCCAGAGGACTTGTGTCAACTCCAACCTCTTAAGGAGAACAGAGAAATAGACTCTTTACCCACCAACACAAGCGAGGAACCAATCAAAGCAGAGTCTAATGAAGAGGACTGTGGAGCACCAGTAGTGCATTCCATCCCTGGCCCCTGCCTCAGGACCAAGACCAACCGCTGGACCAAACCTCTTGCCAGTTCCGACTCTGGAAGTGAGAGTGAAGATGTTTCTTCTGGGGAGGCTGAGAGTAGGACAGCAAAGAAACCTCATCAGTGTGAGGAATGCGACAAAGTGTTTAGTCAAAAGGGTAGTTTAGTTAAACATAGAAGAACCCACACAGGAGAGAAACCATTTCACTGTGAGGAATGTGACAAAGCGTTTAGTGAAAAGGATCGTTTAGTTATGCATAGAAGAATCCACACGGGAGAGAAACCATATCAGTGCCAGGAATGTGACAAAGCTTTTAGTCGAAAGGTTAGTTTAGTCAAACATAGAAGAATCCACACAGGAGAGAAACCATATCAGTGTGAGGAATGTGACAAAGCTTTTAGTCGAAAGGATAGTTTAGTTAAACATAGAAGAATCCACACGGGAGAGAAACCATACCAGTGTGAGGAATGTGACAAAGCTTTTAGTCTCAAGACAAATTTAGTTAAACATAGAAGAGTCCACACTGGAGAGAAGCCATATCAGTGTGAGGAATGTGGTAAAGCCTTTAGTCTAAAGACTAATTTAATGAACCATAGAGGAACCCACACAGGAGAGAAACGATATCAGTGTGAGGAATGTGACAACGTTTTTAGTCGAAAGGTTAGTTTAGTTGAACATAGAAGAATCCACACAGGAGAGAAACCATATCAGTGTGACCAATGTGACAAAGCTTTTAGTCGAAAGGATAGTTTAGTTAAACATAAAAGAATCCACACAGGTGAGAAACCATATCAGTGTGACGAATGTGACCAAGCTTTTAGTCTTAAGACTAATTTAATGAACCATAGAAGAGTCCACACAGGAGAGAAACCATATCATTGTGAGCAATGTGACAAAGCCTTTAGTGAAAAGGGTAGCTTAGTTAAACATAAAAGAATCCACACTGGAGAGAAACCATATCAGTGTGTGGAATGTGGCAAAGCTTTTAGTCTTAAGAACAATTTAATGCACCATAGAAGAATCCACAATAAGTAGGCTGTCCTGTCATGATAAAACACCCACACAAACACAATCCACCATTAACATATTTCCTTCATAAATTTGTACCTAAGAACAGCCTAAGAAAAGCCTCCATCTGATGTGTTGATACCCACAATGGTCACTGAAATAACTTGGAACTGACAAAAGTAATAATAATTTTAAAAAAATACTGAAAATTAACCATTGTAAATCTGCCATTGCTTTTGAATTGTGGTTCAACAAAATAATTATAAAACAAACTAATTAAACAGCCCCTGAACATAACCGAGCCTCCTCCATGTTTCACAGTAGGTACAGTGTTCTTTTCTTTGTATGCTTCATTTTTGCATCTTTAAACAGAGCTGGTGTGACTTGCCAAAAAGCTCCAGTTTTGTCTCTGTGCAAAGAACATTCTCCCAGAAGCTTTGTGGCCTGTCAAAATGCATTTTGGCAAATTCCAGTCTCGCTTTTTTATGATTTGCTTTCAACAGTCATCTTCCATGAAGTCCACTTTGGCTCAAACAGCGACGGATGGTGCGATCTGACACTGATGTACCTTGACCTTGGAGTTCACCACTAATCTCTTTGGAAGTTGTTCTGGGCTCTTTGGTTATCATTCGTATTATCCGACTTCTGAGTAATATGTGCAACTGTAGTCACAGGAACATCAGGCTCCTTGGAGATGGTCTTATAGCCTTTACCTTTAGCATTCTTGTCTATAAGTTTTATTTCTAATCTCCTGAGACAACTCTCTCCTTAGCTTTTTGTGGTCTATGTTCGGTGTGGTACACACATGATACCAAACAGCACAGTGACTACACCCTTTAAATAGGCAGACTGACTGATTACAAGTTTGAAGACACCTGTGATGCTAATTAGAGGACATACCTTAGTTTAACATGTCCCTATAGTCAAATTATTTTCAATCTTTCTAGGGGTACCATCATTTTTGTCCAGTTAATTTTCAGTAAATTTGTATTAATTACTTATTTTGTCAGTTTCAAGTTATTTCAGTGGCCATTGTGGGTTTTTATTTCTTTAACGGAAGGGTACCAACAATTTTGTCCACATCTGTATCTTGAATTGAGAGGGAAAGCTGGGAGAGAACTTGAATGGCCAAAATAAATGCTAAAGATGGTGGAGCATCGGCCTCCAAATGTAGAAAGAAGTCATACTGCTGCAGGAAGTGAACAGCAAATGAGCTGTCACATTTTGTAGTGTCAGTAGTAGATATATAGGGAACCCCCCCAACACAAGACATTGGATGCTACTGTATTACCTGTGCAATCAACGTTGTCTCAGGAGAAGGGTGCACAATTGCTGAAATAAATAAAGTATTATCTTGTATCCTGTGGACTTCTCTGGTGCATCTTTTTCATATTTGCAGATGTTGATGCATTGTAAAAAATATTTAGTGCTTAATCTAACCTGTGCTCATATGAGGACATTACATTTTCACAAATCCTTGTCAATTTTTTTTTTTTGTTCATTTATGCACAATAATGTTTGTAGCTTGATATGGCACACACGTTTAAGCAGTAGCAGCAAGCTGTGACACCGCAAATTAGGAAGTACTCATATGAGGAAATTTCCAAGAGTATAGTAGTAATAGTTTTTGCCTGGGATACAAATTAGTCTACATTGATTTTTAATTTGTATTATTTATTTTTTTCTTTTCACATTTCCAGGGAATGTTTCTCTGTCAAGAGCAGAACGATTGCTCAATGCAAATCTAGGAGACAACCCTGAGGTGGAGGATTAGTCTCTTGGTGATGATCCTGGTGTGGAACAACTATGTGATGAAGATGATATTCCACCTGATTCACCAGATTCTAATCAGCAGAGCACTGATGATAGTGATAGCGAGCCACAACTCAATCCACCTGCATCTAAACATGCAGAGATCCAGAGGGCGTGTGTGTAAACCGTTCTATTAATACATCCATGGTGTAAACATCAGCGTGGTAAAAGTGTTGACAGCGACAGTGAGCCAGGAGCTAGTGGACATGGTGAATGTGATGACAGTCACATTGTGAGATCTAGAGGACGTGTGCATGTCAGTGTGTTGACAATTATGGTGAGCCAGAACCTAATAATGAACATGGAGAGCCCGGGCCAGGACCTAGAAAGAAGGACATGGAGAGCCCGGGCCAGGACCTAGTAAAGAAGGACATGGAGAGCCCGGGCCAGGACCTAGTAAAGATGGACGTAGAGAGTGCTGGAAGTCTGGTGCATTTACTCCAGACTTAGTTAAGTTTGAGGGTGAAGATGAGAGGCTGCATGAGCGAGACAATTGGCAGCCACTGGAGTATGCAGAGCAGTACATCGACACAGAGCTGATGAAACTCATGGCTGACTGCACAAATGCCATGTCGCTAGCTAACAGTGGGAGATCTCTCAACACTTCAGCTGAGGAGATGTATCATTTTTGGATGGATCAATTTTGATGTCTTACTCACAAACAAGGATGTTCTGGACCAGGGCCTTACAAATCCCTGCCATTAGCGACAAAAACTGCACGTGATACATTCTTCAAACTGAGGAACCATCTAAAAGTAATCATTGATGATGGCATATCAGAAGAAATGAGGAAAACTGACAGATTCTGGAAGACGAGGCCTTTTATGGATTGCATGCTCATAGGCTGCTTGCTTCATGTGTCAATACATGAGCAGATGATCCCATTCACAGGAGCCTGTCCATTTTGACAGTATGTGACACTAAAGCCCAATCCAATTAGCATGAAGAACTTCATGCTGGCTTCAGTGGATGGCATTGTGCTGGACTTTGAAGTCAATCAGGGTGCAAACGAGTTCACAGGTTCGGAAAGAGGAAGGACGGGGTTTGGGGCCTTGGTCATTGAACGTCTGTCTGAAACTCTACATCCTGGTACAAAAGTGTACCGTGATCGGTTCTTCACAATCATGCAAGAAAATATGCTATTCATCTCTATGGTCCAAAAAAGAAGGCAAAGGGCCAGCCATGTACCACTCTTGATGAGCTCCGTTGCATTCTTGCATCAACCACAGACCAGTTGTATGAAGGCATTTTACAGTATAGTGCAGTACAGTAGATCTGTGGTAGTAGTGATTGTAGTTAGTGCAGTAGTGCTTGTAGTTAGTGTAGTAGTGCTTGTAGTTAGTGCATGCTGCATGCCACTTCTGCTTGCTACTCTGCTTTCAGCTACCGCCACTGGCTAGCCCTCCTCACTGAGGGTGAAAAGAGGAGCGGAGTGCGTAAGCCTCCTTCTGCCGGTAAAAAGCCACTCCATCGCCAGACTCCTACTACCTCGCGGTCCCAGGCTAAACTGTAGGGGATCTTGGAGCAACAGTGGGCCCCAGAGGCAAGGCGCGCAGGCCCACCCATGTGTGGACACACACTGGCTCCTGCCAACCACTGTCCCAGCTATGGGCAAATAGCATGGGCAGAAGGGGCTCATAGCCATGGTAGGCAACCAACCCATCTAGGAGAAGGTCACTCCGAACAAAAACCACAGGTGCTGCTCGCGCCTGGCTCCGCACCATATACCATCTGGAGGTGTGGAGCAAGGGCGGATGAGAACTTTAAGCCCAAAACGGCCAGAGTAGGGCTGTGAGGAGTTGCGCCCCACAGTCCTTAACTAGCATTGTAAAGCCTGACAATGGAGACACCGATCATCGAGAATCCTACGCTACACTTCCAGCGGCGGGAGTCTGCAGGAACCAAGCAGCGGACTGTGGTGCTGGTCTTCCCTCGGGGGGACACTATGACGACTGGACCCCAAACCCTCTCCATTAGAGAGGAAGGGTTCAGTCTGACCACAGCCCACTGTCCAATGCACTCTTGCGCTGTAGGAGACCATTTATTATGGGAACCTTCAACGCAAACACAGTAAGGGAGGAGACACGGCTAGAGGAACAAGCGCACTGTGTTGGTGAGAGGGGAGTGGAGATCGTGGGAGTCCAGGAGCACAGGAGAGTGCACACTGACCAGCCAGGTTTGTTCTGTAAGACTAGCACTTACGAACAAACCTCAAACCTTCTTACATTACAGAAACGATTTGTTAGAATGGTTACATTCTCTGAACCACTTGCGAGCTCAGGCCCTCTGTTCCAAAAACTTGCGATTTTGAATGTGTATGATATAAATGTGTATGAGATTAGCTTATTTGTGTTCCAACAAAGAATTCATCTTTTACCTCCAAGTTTCTGTCATATATTTCTGTCTAACAACCAAGTCCACAGCTACCCGCATCTTTCCGCCTATAATAAGGCCTTATATAGGAGGCTGCTGATTCAAAATAGAACCACATATTGGCATCCTGGTTGCTTTGGGATGTAGGGACACTACATGTAGACCATCTGTGCAAATATGATGTAAAAACAACCATCTGGTAGAAAATGACAAAGGATTATCTTGGAATTCCCTCTTTCAGGAAAGGCGTTTTTTGCACTTTTTTGGCCTATGGGGTAAGTCACTTCATGGATGAATTTCAGGACTTTTGCAGTAAAAGTAAAACTTGGGACAATCCATTTCATGAAGGGGACATATTAAAGATATGAAAAAACAATGTCCCGTTTTGTTCTCCCCCGGGGAGGGGTATCTCAAAATTTTGAGGGTTTGGTTCCTCCACTAAATCCTCCTGATGTTGTAGAGCAGGAATCTGCAAGAGCCTGTAATGGATGTGATATTTTCTGAGAACAACAGTTGGTCATCCAGGGTAACACCCAGATTCCTTGCAGTCCAAGTTGAGTGGACATGAATGGAGCTCTGACCAGTATACTGTCCATGCTAAGGGCTACATAAAACGATGAATCTGATGTCCATCCATTAGAACAATGCATATTTTGTCCATGCTAGTATGTATGTGGTCAATATAGGATTTGGCATTGTGTCTTACCTAGTGTTGTACTGCATGTGCTGGAAGAGTAACATCTCATTAAATGCCTTAGTAATTGAGTCATTGAGTGGTACACAGAAACTCACACACATACATGTACACCAGTGACGTATCAGTGATGAATGAGATTGGCGCACACACCAGTGGGGTCCACCCTATCGTCAGACCTGCTGGGGAGTTTGGGGCTGCCAGGGGACCACAACTACCCATAGAGACATGGAGGGATAAAAGTGGCCAGGGGATGGGGTGTTCTACTGGATATCTTTCAACCTACCTGAAAGGAGGATGGCCTTACCTGGGTCACCGACAGCCCTCGCGTTCTCTTCCTGGCGCTCCTGTCTGGCTAGCATCGCGGGGGTCAGCCTCGTCCTCCTCAGTCCGTTCAAGGGGTTAAAATCAGTTCTTCAAGGTTCAGCGTAATCCCTGGCAGAAAGGTGCCCAAAGAGTCCCTGTGAGTGGTCAAGCAGGCAGCGCCGCTCTCAAGGTGAGCTACCACAAGCCTCGTCTCCCAACGACCAAACGTCCCGAGTTTGATGGATCATCGAACGCGCATGGTTACCCCCTTTCTCACTCACCTGGAGCTTCCTTCATCCAGGACGCCACATCCACTCGGTTATTTTGGTGGCGGTTCAACTTCCCAGATACCACCAGCCGTTTGAAACCATCACTTCCTGCCTGGAGGACTCCGCCAATCCCCACATCGGCGGTGTCGACCACCAGGCAGAAAGGCTGCGCAAAGTCAGGCGCTACTATTACGGGCTCACACGCCAGTATGGCTTTGATGGCACCTAGGGCTACCTGACAACCTGGAGACCAAATCCACTTCGACCCCCCTTCTTCCACAGGTCACTGTGGCACAAACTCACTATAAAAGCCCACCATGCCCAACACTCGCATGAGCTGCCTCCCGGTTCTCTGGCATTGGGAAATCTACAATAGCACGGATGTTAGTTGCCCGTGGGAGCACCTCTCCATGCCCCACACAATGTCCCATGTACCTGTCCCTGCCCAAACTCACATTTGGAGTCGCCGTGCACCAGCTGTCAGTAACTGACCTCGACTATGCCGACGGCATCACGCCATCTCAAATACCAAAAGCTCGCAAGTTCCTGCTGGCAGTCGAAACAGAATGCCTAAGAACTTCAGCTGAACTCAAAGGAAACCAAGGATTGGCTTACAACACTAACGACAGTCGTGTAGCCTACACCAGAAGTGGAGAGACCCTCAAAGTTGAAGAAGACTTCAGGCACCTCGGTGCTCAGAATATAACATACTGTACGTGCTCGGAGGACATACGTGGACGTGCTGAAGGACCCAGGCTACAGTGCTGATGAACTGCGCTCTGGCAGTCTGGACCAGGATGTGAGGAAAGGTGTCACCTCAAGAGTTGCGTCAGTGGCCTCGACATGACTTGTGATGGTATATGCAATTCGATGATACTGCAGCATTTTCTTTCAAATTAATTTGGTCGCGGATGTCGATTTGGTAGTCGGGGCAGAGCTGTTTTGGCGGCTGTGACGTACAGGCGTAGACACAGCTCTGCGTAGGAGTGTGCGTTCAGTCGCACGACATACTTCTTGCTTTCGACGACATCAAGCTCTGGCCCGCGCTCTCTCTCACACAGTGGTAAACATTTAGGCTGCACTGGCTGCCTGCTTCAAACACCATAGGCTACTTTTTTTTCTTTACATACTTATCCAGACCTGGAAATTACTAAAATCAAATTCCATATTTTTCTACACTGCGTAGGAACCCTGATGTGAAGACAAATTTACGATAAATGAAAAGCATGGCCCTGTTTGTAGGCTAAATATTCATTTTTTATTTTTAAAAACCATACACATTACTTGACAAGTTTCAAATGTAAATCCAATCACGATAACCATTTAAATTGCTCAAGATAAACAGACGACGTACTTTTTTCCCCAAAATGTTAAAAGATTTAAAAAAAAATCCATAAAACAGATGGATAAACATTCATTCCCGTTACAAGAAGCTACAGAACAAACTTCTTATATGGATAATTTTTTCCTCCCCATTTTGTTTTTGCAATCTCAAGCTGATTTTTTACCCTAAAACACAAGGAAACAAACATATTCCCCAAAATATCAATGTGATTGAACCAACTACTGAACATGTCCCTTTACTTCTTCTGTCCCCATCCCTAGCTCAGACTCCTCTCATTAGTTCAGATGAGAAGGCTAAGTACGGACTTAATCAGAAACTGCACCCAGCTGCCTTAACTAAAGCAACCCTATATGGTAGGCAAACTACTTCCCATTAGAAAAAAGTGTTAGTATTTTAACCACAGGCCTATATAAAAGCCTGTTCACCTCTTTCAAACCATTTTCCACCCTGAGAAAAATATTCCTATCAGAACCAATCACAACCCTTTTAAATTGCGTGCCCATAACCTCACCCATGTTCTTTATGTGTCAAATCCCCCAAACTCTGGTTCAGCAGGATGCATTTTCATAAAAATACAAAGGTACAATTTGTATGGTGCCTGTATCAAAATTTTTCCAAGGGACACATTATGAAATAAAGTACCCTGTGCAGATACCAGTGTATGCCTAGTCTTTTTATTCTTTAAAAATGCATGTCAATCCTTGTGTTTCCAGTACATCAGGTGTCAAAAATATTCTACAAACAAATCAAATGCAGCAACATTTCATGACTGTGAAAGGAGTTTTATGGACAAAGATGAAAAAAAATTACAAACTTTTTGGGGGGTTTTTGATTTTTGAAATGTCAACAAACCAGAACTCTAGGGGAAATTGAAGTTTTCTTGAAAATAATCCTTAAGAGAATTGAATAAAATGTAAAATAACCCACTTGCTTTTTTTCTGACCAAGACAACATTATACTACCTAAAGACATAATATTTGAAGATATCTCTTTAAATTATAGAACCATTTTCAATTAAATCATTGTTATGCCTGAGTAAACAAATATCAATATTGTACATTGGCAGGGACTGAAGTTTCGCTGAGTGGAAAAAAACAAAAAAACAGAAATGATTCTTAAGGTGATGACCAACAGTCATCCAAACTCCCTTTATGAATGAACTCTCCAACAATTGGAAAAACTTCCAATAAACCCCGTAAAGCCTTTTGAATGAATTAAATTCTCTGCGAGTTTGTGAATGTCAAAAACAGAAGTTTGAACAGCTAAAGCGATGACATTTGTAAGTATGTATAGAAATGTGAATGGACAGAGGTCCAGTTCTTCTAGCCGCTCCTTACTCTATCCTGTTGAAACTCCACTCCCCACGGACCTCTTCGCTATACAGGCCTTAGTGTTTATCTGTTTGGCTAGAAGGTTCTATTTATCTACAAATATATAACAAATAAAACTTGCAGGCAAAAATAGTTAAGTTTCAATAGAAACACCCTTTTTTCCTGAAAATACAGCAGTATCTGAAATAGTCCTCGCATTCCATTTTTACTGTCCCCATTCTGCATCATACGTCAGGAAGCTCTTTCGCCTACAAACAGAAAAAAAGTATCTACAAACTTTGTAAACAGACCTGCTTTTTCAAAAAACATAAATAATTCAAAATATTAACAGCCAATGGAGCAGAAATAAGTTTTTTTGAATGAGCAAGGGCCAAAGAGATAAATATACAACACCATTCAGATAAAGAGAAGCTAAAAGGTTCTTTCAAATTCTTACAGCTGATCTTCAAGCCATGAGGACCTCCCCTTCCTCATTAAAATAAAATATAATAAAAAAAAAAAAAAAACAGGTCACTTTCAATCTGAGTTTATAATCACCCCTCTTTCACCGAGAAAACAAGTGATCAAGGATAGAGGGGTGGACAAAGAATCCTCGTGTTGCAGAGGGGTATTTAAGAAAAAGGAAATAAAAACATCCAAACCAAACCCTACATTCTTGTGAATGTTTGCTCTTGTTTTAGTCCAGCACAAGTTGAGATCACAGAGGACCCTCGGCTCTCTCATCCCTCTCCACCCCTCCGTCTCCTCCCCTGTGCTCGCCGGTTAGCGTGAGGCGAGCTCTTGGTGGTGGGTAGAAAGTGGCTGCGACGGTGCGTTGGGGCGCAGGGAGCCGGATCAGAGGGCCGTCTCCAGGCTGTGTATGGGACTCCCCGGGGCCGATGGTGCCTCTGACTTGCCGTCGTCTGGGAGGAGATGGTTGCTGCTGTCCACGGCGTTATTGTTCTGGTTGAGCGATGGGGAGGCGGGGGCGGGTGCCAACTCGCCATCAGGGATGGCGGGCGCAGGCGAGGGCGATGGTGAGGGTGACGGTGGAGGAGGCGGGGTGGGCGTAGTGTTGCGCGGGGAGGCGGAGTTGCGCTTGGTGGGGGCATCGTCCTCAGCGTCGGTGTCGTCGATGAGGGGGATGCTGGGCTCCGAGTCCTCTATCCGGAACTCCGGGTGGGTCATGAAGTTGTGGATGGAGGAGCGTGACTCGGGCTTCTCCAGCCCCTCGTAGGGGGACAGGGAGCTACGGAATGCATTCACCACCCGGATCTGTGGGAGAGGTAGGAGAGGAGGGGGGAAGGGCAGGCACACCATCAGTTTTCATTTCATATCGCTTGATAAAACTCTGTCATACACTCCGATTTTTTATAATAGATGTAAAAACCATGGACAAAATGGGGACTTGTTTTTTTAATGGGTCAATTGTGGTGAGTTTGAAGGGGAGGGGACACTAAAAATACATTGATAGGGGGGAGGGCAACTCTCCAAAAACCGTGCAAGTATGCAGTGATGACTAGTATTACTTCTCTGGGGTCATACTGGTGGTGTGAGTCAACCTCAATGCTTTTGTTAAAAAAAAGTTCTTCCTGGGACTGAGACTGAGCACTCAGCACTGGGAAACCAGCCAGAAGTACGGGAGTGGTGTGCCCTCTCTCTTACCGCTGGTTCTCCCAACTCACACCGGGCACACCGTTTGGAAACAAATGCAATCTTTTAGGTGTAGTAAAATAGTAGTATGAAAAACCCTGAGACTGTCCTATTATTCAAAATGCAAGAGTGAGAGAGAGAGAGAGAGAGAGAGAGAGAGAGAGAGAGGGAGAGATGTGGGATGATGTTCTAGACGAGAACAAGATCCAAAAGAGGACAGAGGCTGGACACAGAAGGTTAACTTGTTTGACATGCTCATAGGGGGGGCGGGGTCAGTTACTGATTATGTTGTGGACGAAAAAACAAAAAACTGCGGCAGCCAAGCATGTCTAAAGCTTTAGATGTGTAAGAAACAGCACAAAAGAAAACTGCACAAACTTGACAACTATTGACTTGAACCCATGCAGAGTGGCACTACCTTGTGTTCAACAGTAGTAAACCTTTGAGTATAGCCCATGACACATTTCACAGAATCTACAGGAGGAATATGCTGGAGTCAGTGTGGTGTTACATTACGGTCTTTGTCTTTCTGCTAATTTTGGCAACAGTGGACACAGTCTGGCTATACAATAGAAGCAAATCATTTAAATGAATCTCAAGGTTTTTATGAAAAGATTCTTCAACTTTGGATTTTCAAATGAGCAATTCACCTAGAAAGAGAGGATTCCCAGTTACATGAGAAGAATGTTTAAGGGACAGATTCAAGCGTAAGTAATTGACAATTCAATCGAGAATACTTCAGAAATCAAAATGAACTTGAATCAAGTCTGTAATAGAAGACGGAGAGTTTGGAAGCTTGTGTGTGTCTGCAACATAACATTATCATTATATTTAAGTGTACAGTCATCAATCAAGCATCTTTAAACATTGAGTACCCCAACAGATGCAAATAAAACATTTACAGAAGCAGGCCAGTCAGCTTGTCCTAGGGGACCTGAAAGAAAACAGTTCAGTTCAAAGTCACACATTCACTCCCTGGCAAGAGAAAAGCCAATGCACGTTGTGAAGCCCCGCCTCAGCAGTAAGGGGGGAGGAGGGGGGTTTAAAGGCTTTGATATTTGCCGTATGTAGAAGATTCTCATTCCACAGAGGACACAGGACATTCCAGGACCTGCACACTAGCAGCCAACCGTGTCCAATTTACCCCAGCTGATTGTCAATTACAGGGTGTTAGTGCAGCGGACACACCGGAGACCCTGGGAACACCCTGAGATGATAGAGCGGCTTCAAATGGAAAAGGTCATTTTACGAAACCCGGTTAGCATATTCAAAACCCACTGACATTTGGGATAAATGGCTCTCGGTTTCTTATGAAAACTTAATCAGACACTCGTTTTGATATTGACTCTTTCTTGTACCGTGACCATGGGCATATACTCAAAACATTTACCCAGCTAGGGACTAGTACTGTGACAAAGACCCATGAGCGCCAGGCTAGGAACCAGGGCACAGCGGTAGCTGCAGACAAACCAGACATGTATATATACTGTATATCATCAAACAAAGATTAATTCCCCAACCCCCTTCCAAACCTCCCCAAAATACCAGGACCTTTATCAGAGACGAAGCTAAAGCAGAACAGAAAACAAGATGACACAAAAAAACTTTGTGACGTAGTTACAAATACATAGATATAATACAGCAGTTATGTTATAGAAGCAATATGGAAGATGTGTATTTTTTTTTTCTTTTTTTCTTTTTAAAGAAAAGTGGGACACTAGGAGAAGAATGACAGAATCAACGTTAGGCGAGGAGTGTGGAAGAGGAAGATGTTAGAGAAGAGATCTCATGCACTAAGGAGGAACACGCACTCACACCCCACAGTGGCAGAAGCGGTGTTGACGGCAGTAGTAGTAGTAGTGGAAAAGGCTACATGTGTAGGGCTAGAAACATTGGTTACATCGTGCTGTTGCTGGCTGGTGCTGGAGGGCTGCCGCCTTAGAGCCCCCTGAAAGGAAGTTCCACTCTGGAATGCACTCACTACATCCATCTGCAAGGAATCAGAGAGCGTGACAGAAGAAGGGCCCAGAAAAACAAACAGCCAGAGGGGAGGAGAGAGAGAGAGAGAGGGAGAGAGAGAGAGAACATAGAGAAATAAAGAAAAAGGCACCAAATATCATAGAAACGTCACTCGGACTGAGTGGGTGTCAGATAGAGGTATCAGTTTAGAGGAAGAGAAGTTGGGAAGAGAAAGGCACTGATCTGAAGGAGCTTCACCTCGAGTAGGACCTTAATCTTAACCTTTCCCTCCTCACGATTTTGATTCTGGAGACCCCTGCTCCGTCCCTACTAAGATTTTTATTTTGATGCATTTTATTCTAGTTGACTGCAAGTGACACACGGTATCTCATCTGTTTTCTTCATCTGAGATGTTAGCAAGAATACTTGGTTCTGAGACAGAAAAAGGCAAAGTACCTGCTTTAGCTCCGAAGCAAACAGAAAAATCAGTGGAAGACTTTTCACGAGAGCGCATGCTGTTTTATTTTTTTTAAGAAGTGAATGAGGGATTCTGGGGCAGAAAGAGGAGGGGTAACCATTGGTGGTCTATGGCTTTTGTGTCCCGTGGGGGTGGGGGCGCTGGGAGAAGGAAGGAGGGCATTACCTGAGTCTGGATGCGGTTGAGACCTCGGAACCAGAGGATCTGCCCACGGCGCAGCTCACGCTCAGCGTGGTCTATCTCCTCCATGTCCTCCATGTCCTCCAGCTCCTCGTCGGGGATCTCGTCCTTCTGGGTGCCGTGGCCCGCCGTCTTCAGGAACTTCAGGCGGCTGGTGGGGATGGTGGAGATCAGCTGTGGGGGGGAGGGGCACAGGTCAGTGAACGGGGCCATGCCGCTTCACAACATGGCCGGTAAGACTTCCGTTTCAAGTCAGGCCTGTTTTAAGTTGAAGTTACCACCCAACTCAATGCAGTGCAGATGTACCATTTAATCTTGCCACATGGGGGCAGTGTTGTACCACAGTTGGGTCAGCCCATGTAGGAAAGATACAGGTGACGCACTTTCAGCTCTGCTTCTCTCTAGCTCCTCTTACCTGACCCCAGAGCAGACAGCCGAAGCCCAGGAAGACGCACCACAACCACTGGTCGATGGTCAGACTGACACAGCTGAACGGCTTCCCTCCAAACTGCACAATGACAATCTAATCATGGAACAAGAAAACAGGACTAATTGAGGTCAAACGCATTTTGCTTCTTGTCAAAGGTGTCTTGTTTCATAATGGAAAAGTACACGGCAAGCGACACAGTGAACAGTCAATGAATGACACGTGGAACCGAAACATTTGAGGAAGTGCAGAAGCACTGTATGGTAACTCGACATGAATCAGCAGCATTCCAGCATTCCAGCCTCCAATACAACCCCCCCCCCCCCCCCCAACGCAAACACACACGCACACACACACTTCGGCCGCTGTGTTGCAGTACCTGGATGACGAAGGTGCCAAAGACAATGGAACAGAAGATGGGGTTGTTGAAGATTCCTTCAAAGACGTTCCTCTCGCCGTGGATCTTGCGAGCGTTGATCTCGTTGAAGAGCTGCATCATGACGAAGGTGTTGAAGACGATGGTGTAGTGCTCCGAGGGTGGTGCGTGCAGGGGGGCGTTCCGCCCGCTGTCGATGTCAAATATGTGTTCGCCTGGGATCGAGGAGGCGAGGGGGGGCAGGTAGAGAAGCAGTGTTGACATTCTGGGGCAGCGGGTGGGTGTGGTTGTGCAGCGTGTGGGTGTGGTTTTGCGTGGCGCAGGCCGTATGAGTTCAACTCCCGTCAGCACCGCGGACGCCCCGAGGTCACGCTTCACTTACCGGCGAAGAGCAGGGTGAAGATGATGGTGAGCTGGTAGACTCCGTGGCCCAGGATGTTCTTCATCATGGTGCGGGAGATGAGCGGCTTGTTGCGGCCGTAGGGCTTCCGCAGGAGCAGGGACTCGGTAGGGGGCTCCGTGGCCAGGGCCAGAGAGGCAAAAGTATCCATGATCAGGTTGACCCACAGCATCTGGACCGCTTTGAGAGGAGAGTCCTGCAGAGAGAGACACCAAGGGAGGAAGGGAGGGGTACGAGTAAGAGACAGGGAGCGAAGGGAGAGAAACCAGTAGAGGGAGAAGGGAAAGGGAGAGAGGAGAAGAGCATTACTCACTCAGCCTCGACTCACATCAGCAACATCCCAGTGTTAGATTGCTGAAACACGCACGCACAACCCCCGCTATGCCGCTGTACCAGTGTTTAATACCAGATGTGCATATTATGTAGAATTGAGAGCGGCAGAGTTGAACAGCCCACACAGCGCTCAGAAATGACACACAGCTCCAAAGTGTTGGTTTATAGCTGCTGACTCACTTCACAAAAGCTATCCTGCAGACTGCATACTCCCAGAAGACAGCAGTGAGACAGCAGATAGACTAGATGCGTATGAATGCCAATTAGCTTCCCTTTCTTCTGTACTGGATTTATTCTAATAATCAATACAAAAAAATGCCAAGGTTCACCTTTATAAGTCCAAAACTGGGTACTTTTATTCCAACAGTAAGAGTTTGCAAAGTCGGTCTCTGAGGGAGACAGACGTTCCGCCAAGAGCAATGATTTCCTCAAAACACAGCACTGTTGGTACAACCCATACATGCATATGCTAAACTCCACTAACCAATTATACTGTATGAGAGGGTTACCACAGAGTAGGGCAGTTCTACAGAACTACAGATTCTACAGATTAGAATTTCTCTATTACACTTTCAACGCCAGTGTACTTGTGTGCGTGATCCTCCCCAGAGTTGAAAGGTTCTAGACCAGTGGTTCTTAACCTGGGTTCGATCGAACCCCAGGGGTTCGGTGAGTCAGTCTCAGGGGTTCGGCGGAGGTCAAGACACACACCCGACTCATATGATTCGTGATGACACGCCCCGCTTGGCCATCATTGGCAACAGCAGAAGTCACACTGATTTGCAGTAAATATTCATTATTATGTTTTTGTTTTTGTGTGAAAATCATGTTTTGATGGTTTTGTTCTTTGAACACAGTGATGTTGATGCACGGTTCATTTTGTGCACCAGCAAAATATATACCTATGTTTTGAATTTGAAAAAATCATATTTTATTTTTCCAATTAAGAAGGGTTCGGTGAATGCGCATATGAAACTGGTGGGGTTCAGTACCTCCAACAAGGTTAAGAACCACTGTTCTAGACTGCTGTAAGCACTGGCCAGAAGGTGTCTCCTCCATATTGCTCTCACTGGTCATTTCCCCATTAATCTCCATGAGGAGAAGTGCTCGATCAGGAAGAGCGGGGAGACGGGTAGAGGAGCCGGACCGAGCAGCACACTGCTCTACGGCTGCATTCATTTCTTGGCTGTGTTTTCTACCTGTTACCATGCTAGTGTGACCACTGTCCAAAGTCAGTCTTAATAATAATGACCTGTTGATAACACCCAGGCACTCATTATGCCATACTTGTGTTCAACAAACACACACACACACACGCACACACGCGCACACGCGCACACGCACACACGCACACACGCACACACACAAAAGCTCAGCTTCAAATAGCTGTTTATTCCCAGTCTGTGAAGTCCCATTTGCAATTGTTCTTTGCCTCGCTGAACACTAATTTCACGGCTGTCACATTGACCGAAGGGTCAGATTCAGCTAGATGATTGCTACCTCTGAACAGAGAGTGCCTGCGAAAAGAAGGCCAATTTAGATATTAGCCTCTCCAATGCACAGAATCGACTATCAGTGTTTTATTTACTCTGAATTGTTCATGCGTTGTAGCACAGATTATGCACACGCGACTGCACACAAGTAGAGAAACAAACGCAAATAACCGAGGCAACTTGAATCGATTAGTAATAGATGTTCTGCTGTTATCACTGGTCTACCACAAAGGCACAGTACCAACAGCGCCCAAACCTGGTTCCTGCTCACTGCCTGACCTACATCCATATTGGCTGAGCTGAGGCGGTCAGCAGCCCAGATGTTACGTCTCACAGTGTTACCTGTGTGATGCAGGCGCCGGTGAAGGCCACGATGACGGCCACCACGTTGACGGTGAGCTGGAACTGGAGGAACTTGGAGATGCTGTCGTAGACGTTCCTCCCCCACATCACAGCCTTGACGATGCTGGAGAAGTTGTCGTCCGTCAGGATGATGTCGGAGGCCTCCTTGGCCACGTCCGTACCCGCGATACCCTGTTTGGAGGAGAGAAACACACGATGGCAAGTCAAGTTCTGCTGTAAATAAATATCTATGTAGCATTTATTTTTCAATTCCATGGTCTCCCAAATGTTGAGCTTTTAATACTTTTTGAAAATTGAACAGTCAACATGTTCTTCCGTTGGATAGTCCGATTCAATTCAAGTTGGCATCTCATGCGGTTCACTGAGCAATTCGCCGTTTTCTTCCTTCACCCGTTCGTGTTAATTTGCTCACAATACGTCCGCACGTTACAAACATGACTACAGTACCCCCCCAGGTTACTGTTAGTCAGGACACGAGAGCGTGTGAACCCACCATGGCGAATCCGACGTCGGCTTTCTTCAGAGCGGGGCCGTCATTGGTGCCATCCCCCGTCACCGCCACCACTTGCCTCCGCTCTAGCACTGTGCTGTCAATGATGCCTGCAGGACGTCAATGGCCGCGTGTCACGACAAGACCGGGACGCTTCATAGACAGTCATATTTACAATCCCCCCCCTACCCCCCCACACCTTAGGAAGAGCAGAGTGAGTTACCTTTGACTAGCGTGTGTTTGTCGGTTGGGGAGGACCGAGCCAGGACTCGCAGCTTGGGCCAGATCTTATCGATGCGCTCTTGTTCAATCTGTAAACAGTGCAGGCAGTTCAATGTCACGATCCACATATTCATGCGAGAAACGGTTTGGTGTTTTTGCCGCGGGGACAGTCGCCCACCTCTCCCTTCTCGTTGCGTATCCGTCGGTTGAACTCTTTGCCTTCCATGCACAGGAAGTCGTCACCAGGCAGCAGGATGCCACACTTGGTTGCGATGGCGCGGGCCGTGTTGATGTTGTCGCCGGTGACCATGCGCACGGTGATGCCTGCGCGCTGACACTTCCTGATGGCGTCTGGTACCTGAGGGGCCAGAGAGAGAGAGAGAGAGAAAGAAAGAAAGAGAGGGAGAAAGAGAGAGAGAGAGAGGGGGGGGGGGGGGAGTGTATTACGACTCTGGGGTCTGCATGTTACGACTCTGGGGTCTGCATGTAGGCCTCTCAAACGCACAAAGCTGTGTTTTGAGATGCCAATGTGCTTGGTCACATCGCTCTGAGAGCGCCACTTATCCTTTATGAGGTCTCTGGCTTGAGCCTGCAGAAACACAGTGTCCATCTCCGTCACACTGACCTCGGGTCTGACGGGGTCCTCGATGCCCACCACACACAGGCAGGTGAGGCCGCTGAGGATGTCGTTCTCGTTGTCCCAGTCGGGCTCCCCCTCCGAAAGGGGGAAGTCCCTGTAGGCCAGACAGATGGTCCTGAGGCCCTCGGAGGCCATGGGCTCGATCACCTTCTTCACCATGTCGTCTCTGTCCCGGGGACGGAACACCTTAGCCTCACCGCTGGCCGTCATGATTTTATAGCATCTGGTAGAGGGGAGGGAAAGAGAGGGAGGGAGAGATGAAGAGGGAGCGAAAGGTGTAAAGGGTAATGAGACAGAGACAGGAAGAAAGAGTAGTAGAGAGGGATGCAACACAGGAGGGGTGAGACGGAGAGAAAAAGAAGGGTCAGAAGGAGAAGCAGGAGAGGGGGAAAGAGAGAGGGGCGTTCAACTGGCGAGAAAAAAAGCTGGAGGAAGCAGCTTTGGGCCCATTTCTCTGTGGGTTAAGAGGAGGCGTGCCTGGTTAAGAGGCTTAGAGAGAGTTGCCACAGGCTCATTTCTCCGGGCCGGTTTATAAGACGTAAAGTTAAGGGGCTTGGTGGGATGCTCTTGAACTACTTAGCGGCTAAGCCTTTAGACACACACACGCAGTTTCATTGCAAACCTGGCCACCAACACCCATTTCGAGGCTTTAAAAGCGATCGATGCTGCTTTGCAAATTAATTACGGCAAAGAACTTACAGCCAATGTGCCCTCGCATGGCCAGTATTATTCATAGTTGTATGCACCAGAGGCTTGGGGTGTTAATAATAAAATATAAAACGGAGACAGACAGCGATGCCCTCTTGATGTACAACTCACAGTTATGGCTTGAAGGAGCAGTAAGCACTAATCTAAAATTCAACACAGTGACGGTTGGCAGCTTGTACACTTCCATATATACAATCCTAACTGCGAGTGAAACTTGAAACACAAGCTCAGAATGCTACATGGTAAAAACCTACTTCTTTAGGAGGATCTCAGAGGCTCCCTTGCTGTACATGCGGAAGCTCCCGTCTGCGTTCTTCAGAACGGTGCTCATGGACTTCCTGACGGAGTTGAAGGTGTACACCTTGTACAGCTTCTCCTCTGGGATCTCGTTGCGGATGGCCTGATAGTCGCGCTTCAGGTCATTGGCGAAGCCCAGCAAGGAACATTCGGTCTTGTTGCCCACCTGACGCGGCAGACCGCCCTCCTTCTCTGGGGACTGGAGAGGGAGAGGGGAGGGAGGGGGAGAGAGATAGAGAACGAGAGAGAACGAGAGAGAGAGAGAGAGAGAAAGAGAATTTCAGTCAAGGGACTTCTTGGCCTGGGGATGTCCTTCACCCTTAACAGATAAGCCTTAGGATAAGGTCAAGTGAAACATCACTTAGCCCAGGGCTAACAGCCTTCTTAGCCAAGGGCTAGAGGCTAATAGCTCCAGGCCGAGTCTAAAAATA
Organism: Borostomias antarcticus; assembly: GCF_949987555.1. NCBI lineage: Eukaryota > Metazoa > Chordata > Actinopteri > Stomiiformes > Stomiidae > Borostomias > Borostomias antarcticus. Next base: position 13,018,568 of record NC_140246.1, read on the forward strand.
TGCCGTGTGTGTGTGTGTGGGGGGGGGGGGGCAGCAGCCAGCATCTAAATGCAGCAATAGTCTACCAACAACTCACCCACACATCAACCTTGCAAAATTCCCATTTGCTTTAGCCTCAAATCAGCAGAATGCCCATTGCTAGGACCATATGGATAGTACGAAGTCCTTTCTCACCATGATCTTGGTAGTGTATGCGCAGTTGACTCCTATGCCCACAATGAGCATGTGGAGGATGCTGGCAGGGATGAGCTCGGGCTCGGGCACCTTCCTGTAGTGCTTGTCAGCGAGGTAGGCCTGCACCACGGTCATGCGGTTCATGGTTAGCGTTCCAGTCTTGTCCGAGCAGATGGCCGTGGCGTTGCCCATGGTTTCACAGGCGTCCAGGTGTCTGACCAGGTTGTTGTCTTTCATCATTTTCTACGAGGAGGAGGAAGAAGAAAAGATGAAGAACAAAGTCCCGGAAGGTCCCTGAACACTTAGTAGAGCAAGTATTTAATCTATGGCAATGTTAACTCTCTTGGCGCCAAAGTCGCAGCTGTGCGACAAGCTGCGTTACTGAGCAAAACAGCCATTTTGTGATATTTACACTGAAACCTTGATTTCTCCGCCCCCACTAGATGGCAGACATGTATAACTTTGGTCTCGATTCAGTATGACACCATCTTCCAATGCAATATATTTGAGAAAATCTTGTTACGAGTTCCCTCTTATATACACGGGGCGCGACAGCGCTCCTAAATAACAGATTCTTTAGGATGGCATAATTCTGAAATAGTTTGACCTAGAGACAAGTGTTTTTTTACCTGTAAAAGTAGACAAATTGCGCTATCTGGCAAGCTTCGGTTTATCCATGTGTGTCGCCGACTTCCGAATTTACGTCCAACGACAAAATTGTAAACTATGCGGATAGGTTATTTGCTTTGCCTGGTGCAGTACTTCGTCTATCCCAGTGAATATAAAGCTACTCGAAAAGGTCAGCCCATAGTTGAGAGTTCGATTGCAAGATACCGTCTAAAGTTGAGTTTGTGCGTCGTGTTTGTACAGATAGCATCCCATGTACAATAAAATAATCTCGAGCCTCAGCCTGCAAATGAATCACGCGTGCGCAACTTATGATCAATCACAACAATTATTTTGTACAGTTACAGTAAGCACAGTATAATATTTATAGATATGTTTTTGTCCTTGTACCCTGCTTCTCTCTCACGTTTACTATAAATACATACGATGACGGTTCATTCAGTTGTGGGTTGAGCGGAGCAGAGTTATTGAGAGAGCGAGTCAGCAGAATTGTCTGAGTAGATTATTGAGTTGGAAAAACACCAAATGGCTGCCAGAAGGTTCAACTGTGAGCAGGTTTTGGATATTATATTTGCAGATCCTGATCCTGAAGGGGGAAATGTACCTTTTGCCTTTGGTGATAATGATCGGTCGTCAACGACGACTAGTGATTACAGTCACGATGATAGCTTGTGATGCTCTGATCGCACCCGCCCTAAAGGCCATTGTCAGACAAGATACAGGTGCAGTCAGTGTGGGGTGGCTCTGTGTGCTGTGCCTTGCAATGAGAGGTACCATACTCTGAAAAATTATAAACAGTGTCACCTGGATAGATAGGTACACTGGATAGATAGGTACACAGGCCTCTGCGGCTAAGAGACGCCTTCTGTTTACGTGAGTGATGCTACCATGTGGCATAGTAATTTGTTTGTTTACTATTTTACTGTTGGCTTTCCATTTACTGTTTTCCTGTTCATTTGATATTTGGATAACATAACAAATGGACAGAGGTGGGGAAATCTGTTGAAATGAGTTCAAATTGATTAAAAATATCCCATATTTCCCTAAAAAATTGCATAATTCAAGATGGCTGCCACCCTATGACATCATAATATGCAAATTAGTTGGATACATTTAGACCCAACCTTTGGGTCATTCTCAACATGTCTCATTTACAGTGAGTCTCTATCTCTAACCACTTTCAAGCCACTCTTTTGAAATTTAGATGTCAAAATATATATTTTTTTTTTTTTGATCAAGCCCCAAGAGGGTTAAGTGCTTCTGTTAAGCTTCCTCCCAGTGTTACATGTTAATGACTGTAAACAAGCACAACTATAGTACTAATAATAACTGTGTGTTTGTGCTTGAAATGAAGTCGGACTGGGTCTAACAAATCAAAACTTTTGGCCAAAACCTGTCCGCCATCAACTCGAGTAGAAAGGATGACACCCTAGCTTTAATAATAATAATACAACTTTATTTGTATAGCAAGGTATAAGCTATTTAAGTTCAGATCCAGTCAACAGAGTCTCTGTATGGCTTTAGTAGGCTAAGTGGGGTTAGGTGAGAGAGTCAACCTGCTGGCAAGTGCAGTGATGAAAAATCAGAACCTACTTTGACAGAGTATGCCAACGAGATGGTGACGGCCAGCGGGAGGCCTTCGGGGACGGCCACCACCAGCACGGTGACACCGATGATGAAGAACTTGACAAAGAACTGGACGTAGATGGGGGTGCAGTCCTTGACCCAGGGCAGGCCCTGGACCCAGAAGGTGTCCACCACGAAGAGCACCACCAGGATGATGACTGTGATGGCTGACATAACCAAGCCTGGGGTGGGAGTGAACACAGAGAACATGATAGTGAACAACCAGGGACGTTCTAAGTAGAATCAGAGCAAAGTGCGTTACAGACCTGGGTTCTACTGGGAGTGTGAGTGTGTGTGCAGGTCTTTACTAGGTCTAGCCCAAACATGTCCAGTTTTAGCAAAAAGGGGATTGTGGGTTGTTTCAAAACAGGGTCTTGGAGACAATTCTAATGACGTGATATTTCCTGGGGATGCTCTCTGGGCGAAAAAAAGTCTCTCACATCCTGGCGTTCTTTACCGACCTGCTTTGCCGATTTGGACGGCCAGCTTGGTGAGCTTCCCCTGGAGGACGGACTTCTCCTTCTTTGGCAGGTTGGCTTTCCTCTTCTCATCAGCGTCAGCTCCCTCGTCGCTGTTCAGTGGCTGCATCTCCATGGCGGCGCCGTCCTGGGCTTTAGCTGCAGGAGTGACACGGGGGGGGAGCTGTTAGTTGATGTGACAGACTGATATACTCCTGCCGCAATACCTGCCATCGTAGTTTGGAATCCAATTGAAACTGAACTGCATTGCAGTGGCTCTACCACAGTAGTACACCGTGTACTTACTGGTAGGGCTGGGTTAAAAACAATCAATTTTGAATCGAATGATTCTGAATCGATTTATGAATCCCAAAATCGATCTTTTATTTAATGAATGAAGGAATGAATAGTTCATTAATTCATTCAATAATTCATTAATTTTTGGAAATCAGTATTGATACCCAGCCGTAGTAGGCCTATTGATGTGTTGCATAACTTGACAGTCATGTAATTAAGGTTACAGCTAAAAAAACGAATCGATATTGAATCGAACTGAATCGTGATAATCGATTCTGAACCTTGTGAATCGAATCAATTCTTGAAATTCGAATCGATACCCAGCCCTACTTACTGGTACATGTTAATTTTCACTAAACAATTCTGGCATATTCATTAAGCAAGCAAGTAATGGGACAAGGTGCAATGGTATTAACTAAAAGAGTAAATCCTATGAAAAATATGTTTAGGATGGACTCATCAATGGAGCGTTTAGGTATCCTCAATTTGATTCGACAGAGAGCGCTTTATAGTTCTGTCTCCATTCAACGAGGCCTGTTTTCAAGGAGGAACTTGGGGAGATGTTGCTGTAATTACGGCTACGCCTCTGACTCAGGTCCAAAACGTAATTAGGTAAGGAGCAGGGAATCTAATTACTGTATTCCCACTCAGAGACATCCGAGCCAGAGGCCGGGCACTGGGATCTGTGGAATCTGCTTAAGCACGGTGGATACCATGGCAGCCTGGCAGACACCATTTAATCGTGCCTTTCTCATCCCTTTCTCTCACCCTCTATCACCCCCCCCCCCTCCAGTCTCTCCTCCCTGTCGGGATGGACAACAGTCACACTGGCTCTCATCTGACCAAGTAACCTAGGAGACACAAAGCCCCTGGCGGCAGGCTAGCGGGCGGACGGGGGGCTGATCTCCAACCCCCTCCCCCCCCCCCCAATGATCAAATCATCATCTGTGGGCCTGCCTGCCGGCCACGGAGCCTGGGCTGGGGCTTCTTCACCCCGTCGGTCTGTCTGTGTGTCTATCTCTTGGTCCTGCCCTACTTTACTCTAGCAAATATACTGTGGGAGAGTAAGACTTTAAGCTTTTGTTTACTATGGTATAGATTCTAGCGGACGATTGGGGAGGAGCCACTGAGTGTGTGTGTGTGTGTGTGTGTGTGTGTATACACATCTGTCTATGAGCGTGAGGGGAGAAGGGGGCTTGATACTCAGCTGCTGCCTCTGCGGCTCGTTCCGCGCTTACGCAGCCCCTCTAATCCCAGTCTGAGGGATTACTGCTCGTTCCTAGCAGAGGCGGAGAAGCTGTGCATCAGGGACACCCCGCCAGGGCCTCTCAATGAACCACGGGTCGGCCGCCCAGACGCTTGTCTTAAGACGGTCTGGACCACACAAACACTCACTACTGGAGCTGGGAGCCACTCCACACTTATGTCTGAGCTGAGGTTTATCTGCAGTGGTCAAAACTGGCAGTGGGGTGTCATTACAGGAAATAACAATGGGGTTGCACAGAGAGAGAGAAAGAGAGAGAGAGTGTGTGTGTGTGTGAGAGAGAGAGAGGGAAGAGAGAGAGTGTGTGTGAGAGAGACAGAGAGAGAGTGTGTGAGAGAGAGAGGGAGGAAGAGAGGGAGCGAGTGTGTGTGTGTGAGAGAGAGAGAGAGAGAGAGAGAGAGAGAGAGGGAGGAAGAGAGGGAGCGAGAGTGTGAGAGAGAGAGGGAGCGAGGGTGTGTGAGCGAGAGAGGGAGGAGAGGGAGCGAGGGTGTGTGTGAGCGAGAGGGAGAGAGAGAGCGTGTGTGTGTGAGAGAGAATGTGTGTGTGTGAGAGAGAGAGAATGTGTGAGAGAGAGAATGTGTGTGTGTGTGTGAGAGAGAGGGAGGAAGAGAGGGAGCTAGGGTGTGTGTGAGCGAGTGAGGGAGAGAGAGAATGTGTGTGTGTGTGTGTGTGTGTGTGTGTGTGTGTGTGTGTGTGTGTGTGTGTGTGTGTGTGTGTGTGTGTGAGAGAGAGAGAGGGAGGAAGAGAGGGAGCAAGGGTGGGGGAGCAGATGCTCTTCCCCCAGGATTGTTACAGGGTTTAATCTTCTCATCGCTAATCGCCATAACTGGATTGAGCGGCACCTGCCGCTCTGCACTGAATGTGCCGAGCGAGCCAAGCGGGGGGAGGGAAGGAGAGAAGAGGAGGAGAGGAGTGGGGGAACATGCCAGCCTCAACAGCCACAATGGACAGGCCTTGTCCTCCATTTCCTTCCGACAACGTTTTGCCAAAGTTGTACCCCGCTGACTAGAACAAACCTCCAAGCCACAGCTTTACCCAGAGCTATTTATATACACGTGGCTTTAACCATAGATCTGATGCTGTTAAATGGGTTAAGGAAATGCCATTACCGCCAGGCCTACACAGATCAAGGCAGGCCTGCTCTAAGCCAAAGGGCAATTAAACATGCCCGTGCGTTGGTCGAGTCTGTGCGTGCGTCCGTGTGACTCACCCTTCTTGCGGTTTTCCACGGACCCGTCCTGCTTCTTGTCTGTTGAATAAGCAGAAGAATATAGTCAACTTACTGTAACTTCTCAGTGAACAATCTGTAACGATTTTTCCAATGATCAAATCCTGGCTTTGATTTGATAAGGAGCCGGTGGGATTTTCATGAGCTGACAAACAGAGGAGCTGGAGCTGCAACTCAAGTAGAACGGTGTAGAAGCTGCAAACAGGTAATCCATAACCATGTTGAGGTTGACAGGTACATTATAAGATCAACACGTGCGAAAGGTACTACAGTAATACTACTAGTAATATTACCAGTATGGACCAAACACACAGAAGTGAGAAAACTCCAAATAGCCTTAAATATGTGACACGCACGGCGTCACTACAATCAACGCGCCGGCCTCCGAGAATAAGTCGAGTCCGCTCCTTGGCGGACAGAAATAACTACTGCTAAAGCTGAGCCTTGGCCTGCGCTGAGCTACGCCTCCCAACAGAGGCTCCTGGCGAGTCAAACCTCTCTACTCGGCAACTGTGCACTGCATAGATTCTCTACCTTCTGGCTTCCTCTCAACTGTCTCCACGTCCTCGACGACATCTATGCACAAACGCAAACGCCGCTGAGAGACACTGTCCTTTTCCACACGAGTACGGGCAGCGAAATGCGAACATCACTTTATGGCTTTTTCCCCAATATGAAATCAAATCAATGTGGACAAGAGTCGGACTCCTACTTTTCTTAACCTTCTTCTTTTCCTTCTCCTTCTTCTTCTCCTCCTTATCTTCCTCGTCGTCCTCGTCCTCGCTCGCCCCCAGCAAGGTGAAGATGATTCCAGTTTGAGAGTTGACGCCCACGGCGGTGACCAGCATTTTCCCCGAGCCCTCCATCACGTGGGTGCCTGGACAGAGGGGAGGGAGAGGAGGGTGTGTGAGGTAAGGCTACAGTGACAGGCAGAGGCTAGAGGCCAATGCTACAGTTAAAAGTATGCATGTCAGGTATTTCCCTATGTAACTATTTAGCAAAATGTTGCGTGTCATCGTTTCCCTGACAAGCGCTTAGCTCATGCAATGTGCTGAGCGCCATGTTTCCCATGGTATTACTTTGGCAGTATTAGCAGAGTACAAATCGGCCAATAATTGTGCAATGAAATCGTTTGACAGTATACAGTAGTTGTCTTGACGGATTCTTGGTTGAATCGCCTGCGGCTCTGCACTAAAGTAGGAACCAGAACGTCACTCGGCCGACACGCTAAGCTCTATAAAAAGCCTTTAAATGTACGGCATGAGCGTTATAAAGTCCAGCGAGTTACAGTGAAGTGAATACAAAACTCACGTGTAACTCTATGACAGCACACACTCAACAGGATTTAATCAAAAGCCAATTGTCAGCTTCAGTTACTGTAATTAATAGAAACATGAGCGCCACAACAGGCTTTCTCAAGAGTGAAATCCCCACTGCTCTCACAAACTAAGAACAGAGCTCAGACTAAGGGGGGGGGGGGGGGGGGGGCAGTGAGAGACGGCGACAGAGAAGAAGGAAGAACGAACAGTAGTAACAGACAGAATGCTACTGTAGAGAGAGGCGTAGTGAAAGAGCGTCAGAAGGAGAGAATTAAAGAGCTCCCCAATGCCTGCGTTAATTATCAGAATCAGAATCCGTTAGTTGCCATGCAGTTTTACAATGTACTAGGAATTTGCTTTCGGGTGAGGTGCATAACATTAAAGGCTGATTTCTCTCCCTCTGCTTTTGAGGGAGCTGCGCTGAACTGGGGAGACGATAGACATGATGGTGATCGCTAGGACAGACACCAGGGAAGTGGAGGCTGGGGAGACGATAGACATGATGGTGATCGCTAGGACAGAAACCAGGGAAGTGGAGGCTGGGGAGACGATAGACATGATGGTGATCGCTAGGACAGAAACCAGGGAAGTGGAGGCTGGGGAGACGATAGACATGATGGTGATCGCTAGGACAGACACCAGGGAAGTGGAGGCCAGACAAACATAAGACAGACAAGACAAGACAGGCAGGCAGGCAGGCAACACCCAGACAGGAAGACCGATTATACCCAGCGTTTCCGCTGGTAAGGTTATGCTGTGGCGCACCGCCACAGCAAGATCCTTGCCGCCACACCAAACATTTGATACAAAAAACAATAATACAAATTAGGCTATACTGTATATATAAAAGTCTTAAATTAAACATCTTAAACTTTCTAAATATTTCTACCTAAATGCGCTTTCAAAACCACTGTCATGCCAACATTAGGACTATTTATTTTAAATGAGACTAAGAGCCTATAGGCCGCGCGCTCTGTGCCACTCCATGCTGCTCCTTTCTGAGGTGATCGGAAGACTCGACGCGTGAAGGGATTACGTTACGTAACGTTATCTGAAAATACAGTTTGAGCCGAAGCGGAGCCTGCTCCATTTGAGCTACGCGCTGCTGTCTGTCAGTCGGTCAGCCCTTCAAGCGAGCATTGTCAAGGAGACATAAACCACAAGCGTGAGTAGGTTTTGCAACTTTCGTGCGAGTCAGGTGCAGCGCTGCCTGATTGTGCGACCGTCTTTTTGGCTGGCTGAACTAACACTAGCTTGCATTAATGTTCATCCAGCCACCTAAAAAGTCCCAATCAAAATAACTGAAAAAGCAAGAAATTATTTAGACATGTTTAAAGACTAGCTTACCTTTAAAAAAAATCTACAGCTGCTGTTATAATGGTAACCTACAATACATCTGATTAAAATATGTCTATATACCATATGATTTATTAAGTGCCTGTGTGGGTTTACCGTTTTATCCCGTCCAGTTACATGTCATTAATTACATTTTAAGCTCTAGGACTTTACCAGCCTTACGAGATAAGTTAGGCCATCTTTATAGACCTACTCTTCAGTTAATTGTTTTTTTTAGGCAGAGGCAGGGATTGTGGTAGGAGAGGACAGGACTGTGGCACAGGCACAGAGTGGAGGCACAGGTTAGAGAGAAGAGGAGAGAGAGGTTGTTGAGAGGAGCGCAAGAGAGGAGAGAGAAGAAGGAAGGGGACAGGAGAGGGGAACAAGGGAGGAAGAAGGGCGGTCTCCGATCCCCCGCTTTGGTTTTGAAATCAAACTCTTTTTTTCACACACCACCACACCAAGAGATCAGTTCCAGAGGAAACACTTTATACCACAAACCACAAAGACTCTCTCTCATATGGAGGTGTGCCCACAGAGGCAAACAAGCTTCTTCTTTCTATGTGCGTGACCACAGTGCTACTCATCTAAACCAGTGTTTCCGCTGGTAAGGTTTTGCCGTGCCACGGCAAAATCCTTGCCGCCACACCATAAAAAAAAGTTAGCTGGAAAGACCGTGTTTGTTTCAGGAGACGCACAGCTGAAACGTGAGTCTCTCTCTCTCCTTTCTTGTTTCCTTGTCTCTCATGTTTTCCCACTATACAACTCCCCTACACCCATACATTCCACTACATCCAGTTACACCACTGATTTACTGATGCCACGTCCCATTTGCTGCATCTTTATATTATTAATAAATTAATACATGTATTCTTACTTCCCCTTTACATTGTGTCTACAATTTTGTTATGGCCAAGAGCCGGTCGTAACATTAAAAATAATCATGATAATTTGTCATATGAAAATTGCGGAATTTTCATTATGCTACTAAAATTCTGTGTGTGCTACTAAATTTTTCAAGATGGTAGCACAGTGCTACTTTGGGAAATGGTAAGCGTCGAGCCCTGGCTGGGAGAAGAACTGGACAGCTACCTGACAACAGCATGGGGTCTTTTTCCAGCGTCTTCTTGACGTGGTCCGACTCCCCCGTCAGAGAGCTCTCGTCGATCTTGAGATCGTTCCCTTGGATGAGCACACCGTCTGCTGGCAGGAGGTCACCTGGACACGCGCAGGGAAAACAACCCCCGATTCACACTGTGCAAACTCACGGGATAAGAGGCTGATGCTTCAGAAGAAACAATATGCATTCAAATCAGTACATTTTCTTGAGCCGAACATAGAAACCTACTTCACACCCCCTAACAGCAGTACTTCTTACCATATTTTATTTGTGCGATGTCCCCCACCACAATCTCAGCCACGGGGATCTGGATGACTTGGCCGCCACGGACGACGGTAAACTTCTGCTCTTGTTCGATCCGGCTTTGTAAGCCGCGGAATTGCTTCTCTTTGCTCCAGTCGTTGAAGGCTGTCACTAGCACCACGCAGACCACCGACAGGAGGATGGCCGCGCCCTCGATCCAGCCTGCCTCCGACTCTCCCTCGTCCTCCACGCCCCCAGCTGCCTGCCCACAGTCTGGGGGGATAATCACAGCATAGGAGGGTCATGGTGTGGAAAACACCGGTACCAACAGCCATCATATGCTGCAAAACAAAAATCTAACCTGCCATAGCAGTGTATGCAGGATCTTTGTGAACTACAGTATTAATCACCATACATGTACAGTACCATATGTTGCGTTACGGAAAACTGAAGGCATCTACAGTACAGGAGGTGCTTTAATTTGGCAATGATGAGGTATTTCTTTACAGTACCTCCTCAACATGGGGAAATGTTTCACTGATAAAATGTAATTGGATTCCAAGACTAAGGTGTGCCTCTTCTACAAAGGTGGGCCTAAACATGAAATAGCAATTGCATAACATAGCAACTTCACTGTGCATCAATGGACAGAGGTTAATTAAAAGTGCTTACGATCTCTTTCAGCATCTGGAGGTCTATAAAAAGAAAGGCCTAATGAAACTATGGCTGCCACTTCTAGGATAATCAGCGTTACATCTTGTAATGCTTCCCAAACTAATTGAAGAAATGTTTTTGGCTTTTTTGGAGGTATAAAATTTGCTCCGAACACCGCTTTCCGCTTCTCTATGTCTGCGGGCTGTCCACTTAGACCTGGAGAGAGAGAGAGAGAGAGAGAGAGAGAGAGAGAGAGAGAGAGAGAATTAGAATACATCCATGCAACTTATTTTCAAATGTTTTGTTCCATGTCAACATTAAAATAATCTTGCCAGTGCCATCCTTTGACATCACCTGATCTGTGTATAGGAAGTGATAGCCTAGATATTTGGGAGGTGAAAAACAGAGTTGCTTGACTGTCAAACCTAGTTTCCACAAAATGCAACCGTAAAGGTCAGGGAGCTGTATTCTGTCAGTGCTCCCAAAGGGCGTCAGCATTTCTGACAGGTCAGGCCATGTTGCAGAGACACACAACCCAGCCAACAATGTATTTGGCCTCAACAATGCATTCAACCTCTGCATATATTACATCTAGAGCCCTGCATTACATGTGTTGGATTCTTGGCCAATAATGAGGAAACTTCAAAAGAAAAACCACGCACACTCCATTGGAAACAACAATTTTACAAGAAAAAAAAGAAGTCTTAAAGAGGTGCTCCAGTCAAAATCGGATATTCTGGGGTTTTGCATGGTATTTGTACTTGGAGGCATTGTGTGAACACTCGAAGTGTTGAATGTGTGTGTTTTATAGTTTTAGAGAACTAAATTATATAATTTTAAACTGCCATTTTCACCTCCCTTGTAAGTCGGATGTCAGACTTACAAAATAGGCACTCCCCCTCACCTAAAACTGTCTCAAGAACCCGCCCCCATGCCCGCCCGCTAGGAAAAAGTGATATTGGAATTTTGCGCCCTAACCTCTTCATCCATCGGTAAGTTCAGATCCTTGTGACTGATTTCCACATCTCACCAAGATTGCAGATCTACTATACTAAACTACTAAACTATAATTTAAAACGTTGACTGTTTCCGTAACCATTTTATAAGCTAATAGTAATCATATGACACAAGGATAATGTTGAATTGAATTAGGCTAGGTTAACCATATTGACGTGGTTAGCTAGTTTTCTAGCTATTGGTAGCCGAGTTAGCGCTTGCTCTGTAACATGACAAACGATTTGATAACTGCAATTCTAAAGCATGTCTATGCAGTAGCTTGCTAGACACATCATTCAGTGATAGTAATAGTAGTATACTAGAACTAATTTGTACATACGTTTTATAATTGTATAGCTGTGTTAGTTATCCTAGCATACTAATGTTAGCTCTCAATGCATTTGCTTTTGGTAACGTTAGCCCTCCTGTGCAATGGCAGAAACACAGCGCATCATACTGTACCCTTCCCTGGCATTAAATAAAATTAATCAGGTGCAAACTGTGCTCTATGGTTTCTGAAGCGATAGCCTACCAGAACTGTTGAGTATGCTGTGTTGTATAGGCCAATAGGCAATGTTACGAAGTCAAAGTTGGTTAGAAGTCAGTTTGTCTCCCCAAGAATCTCCCGATTATCACTCGCTCAAACTACATTCGATGTAGACTTACTGATAAATAGCCGATTGTTGTAACATTATAGGGCTGCACAATTAATCGTGAATTAATCGAAATAGCGATTATGAACTCCGCGATTAACTAAATCGCAACAGGCCGCAATTAATGTGATTAATAATTTTGCTTTGAATTGAGTGTGCTAGGACTACACGGACGAATCACAGGCGCTTATGCTATCTGACCAATCACATGCGTTCCCGCTGAGTGGTTACGAAAAAGATGATGTCGCTCAAGCCCAGCAGGTCATATGCAAACTGTGCAGAGCTAAAGCTATTACTTTGAAATATTAATCGCAATTATTAATCGCAATTACCATTTTGAAGTAAATAATCGCAATTATTATCGTCATAATCGTGCAGCCCTATAACATTATGCTGTTTTGTATATGCAAAATAATGATGCTATTACTGATCGCTTTTATAATTTGTCCCCTTTTCTTGTAACCAGATCACTAACTACATTTCCAATACTGGGACTCGGGAGGTCCTGGAGGTTGCAGCCAATGTCACCTAATGATATTATAAATATATGTTACTGTTTTATGAGAAAGTAGCCTATGTCTTCATTTTATGTCATGTTGTATGCGCAACAATTACCTCGGAAAATAAAAACGTAGGCCTATAGTAGCCTACCCTGCAGTATTTTGTCATGCATTTACTCTAGAAAACATAGCCCATTCTCACAATGAGATCTTCACTTGATCAAACACACCCGTGTACTGAATAGTTTGTCCTAAGGCCTTGTATTGCAGTGTTGTGCTACGCATATAGTCTATTGTGATAAAATGATGACTACATTTCGGGGTGGGTGGAGGTGAAGATATTAAGTCAAGTAATTTTCCTTTCGTAATTTACAACACCAAAGAATTGTAATTCTGCAAAACATTATGAAAGTTGTGTAAGCCGTATCATCACTGCAGTGGCATCTGCTCCACAATGTTGATCATCCCAGCACCTCGATCCGACCCAACTGCAGGAAGCATTGCACATTTTGGGATTAAACAGCTCCAGTAGCGATATTCTATTATAACCAGAGGGCATTACAATAACATTCAAAATGAGATCTATTGACTGCATGACCCGTTACATCTCCGGACTCCGGAGTAGGCTAGCCCTTGTACGCTGTGCGCTCCGCTCATGGAGTCATGGTGCACGGCCCTCTGTCTCTCCAAACTCATCGATTATACTGAATCGCTGTGCTACGTGTGCAGTCTCCCACATAATTAGGGGTAGGATAAGTAGGCTACATCCTCTCCCCCTTTCTGTAAAGCGCAAATTGTGTTGCCTTTGTAGGCTATTTTGACTACCTAGGTGTACTGTTCGTAGCTGGCTGAAAGCAATAGGCCTAACGTTAGTCTAATAGCCCAAGCCTCCAAGCTTGCGTGGCCGGCTGCAGGGTGCTTTTCCTCGGTGTCGCGGGGGAGACGCACCATCGTTATAACTTTATCGTACTTTTTCCAAATAATGCAAGTTCGAGGATATGGCCTGTTAGGTAGCGTGTATCTTTATAATGTTTGGGGGTTAAAAGGTAATGTGACATCTTATGTTTCTTATATTAAGGACTTTGTAAATGCCTGTATGCTTCCTGGTGTCAAGATAACTATGGTTACAAACAACAAATGTGTGGAAGTTGGGGCCGCGGCCTGTCAATCATTTCTGACTGACGCCCTATTTGACACACCCACAAAACAAGGTGAGCATGGAGAGGGGGAAATTTGGGCATATAAAAAGGAGTTTTATACTTAAAAATGACTAAATAACAAAATTGATGGGCATATTCTGTTCTATGTCACCTAAAGATAACTGGCATGTGTCACGTTCAACCACTTTATTCCGCCTTTAATTGTCACACAATTATTTTAGATCCAGACAGTTCCTCCCTGTTCTCTTATTCAAATGTTACTGGCCTGGAGTCTATGACTGCCTCTGTGGACCTATTCATTCATGTGCAGGGGTGAAAATTAACTTTTTGGCTCACGGTGAGTCACCTGCCAAGGGGACTGTAGATGAAAAAAAATCTACCGGCCAAGTATATATTTTTTTTCAGATAGCTTTCCGAAATCTAGTCGCCAATGGGGAATTTTACCCACATTTGGCTGGTGGCAGGTGTTAATTTTCAGCCCTGTATCATGTGCACACTGAGCTTTCCACGGTGGCTCATTGAAACATCTGCCTTCACAGTCCCCTGCATTCAAGGTACGGTCATATTCAAAAGGGATCTTGGTTCATATATTTGACGCGCAATTGCTTTCTGACTATTCGAGCTTAACTGGCCGCACCAGTGTGAGTAGAATCTAGCTGGCCGGATACAAATTCTATTTGCTTTTTTTGTCCTCTTGTGCATTATGCTGTTATCCTGCTATGATAATCATTTATTTATTATGACTACCATGTATTTATTTTGCCCTGTGTTTGCCTCATTGGCTACCCGTTTCACCCACCAACAATGTGCACGAGGTCCGAGTTTCTAGTGCCCGTCAGCTCAGTTTAGGCTACATACAGTATGGGACTAGATTTTTTACCATTTAAAAGTTTGCTTTAGTGGTCTGTAGGTTAGAATACATTAATGTATGTTGTGTCTGTTTAAAGTCTCTTCCATTAAAATGCATTTTCATATGGGAAGCTGTACAGGAAAAAATACAACAATGCACGGCCATTGTACTGTGTTCTATATGAATTTCAAACCAGACCAATATATTGTCACTGAGTCACTGAAAACTGTAATGGAGTGCATGAACAAGTTCTGTAAGGTTGTATAATATAAACCGAAGTAGTCCTAGACTATATGTAAAGTATGCAATGCTAAACATAGCCCTATTGTATGGTACTATAATTTGATATCAGATTTCTAAACATGATAGGGGCCAGTGTTTTTTTGTTCAGGGTAGGCCAGTGTTTTTTAGTGTTCAGGGTAGGTCAGTGTTTTTTAGTGTTCAGGGTAGGCCAGTGTTTTTTAGTGTTCAGGGTAGGCCAGTGTGTTTTAGTGTTCAGGGTAGGCCAGTGTTTTTAGTGTTCAGGGTAGGTCAGTGTTTTTAGTGTTCAGGGTAGGCCAGTGTTTTTTAGTGTTCAGGGTAGGCCAGTGTTTTTAGTGTTCAGGGTAGGCCAGTGTTTTTTAGTGTTCAGGGTAGGCCAGTGTTTTTAGTGTTCAGGGTAGGCCAGTGTTTTTAGTGTTCAGGGTAGGCCAGTGTTTTTTAGTGTTCAGGGTAGGCCAGTGTTTTTAGTGTTCAGGGTAGGCCAGTGTTTTTAGTGTTCAGGGTAGGCCAGTGTTTTTAGTGTTCAGGGTAGGCCAGTGTTTTTAGTGTTCAGGGTAGGCCAGTGTTTTTAGTGTTCAGGGTAGGCCAGTGTTTTTAGTGTTCAGGGTAGGCCAGTGTTTTTTAGTGTTCAGGGTAGGCCAGTGTTTTTAGTGTTCAGGGTAGGCCAGTGTTTTTAGTGTTCAGGGTAGGCCAGTGTTTTTAGTGTTCAGGGTAGGCCAGTGTTTTGTAGTGTTCAGGGTAGGCCAGTGTTTTTTAGTGTTCAGGGTAGGCCAGTGTTTTTAGTGTTCAGGGTAGGCCAGTGTTCTTTAGTGTTCAGGGTAGGCCAGTGTTTGAGTGTTCAGGGTAGGCCAGTGTGTTTTAGTGTTCAGGGTAGGCCAGTGTTTTTAGTGTTCAGGGTAGGCCAGTGTTTTTAGTGTTCAGGGTAGGCCAGTGTTTTTAGTGTTCAGGGTAGGCCAGTGTTTTTAGTGTTCAGGGTAGGCCAGTGTTTTTAGTGTTCAGGGTAGGCCAGTGTTTTTAGTGTTCAGGGTAGGCCAGTGTTTTGTAGTGTTCAGGGTAGGCCAGTGTTTTTAGTGTTCAGGGTAGGCCAGTGTTTTGTAGTGTTCAGGGTAGGCCAGTGTTTTTTAGTGTTCAGGGTAGGCCAGTGTTTTTAGTGTTCAGGGTAGTCCAGTGTTCTTTAGTGTTCAGGGTAGGCCAGTGTTTGAGTGTTCAGGGTAGGCCAGTGTGTTTTAGTGTTCAGGGTAGGCCAGTGTTTTAAGTGTTCAGGGTAGGCCAGTGTTTTTAGTGTTCAGGGTAGGCCAGTGTTTTTAGTGTTCAGGGTAGGCCAGTGTTTTTAGTGTTCAGGGTAGGCCAGTGTTTTTAGTGTTCAGGGTAGGCCAGTGTTTTTAGTGTTCAGGGTAGGCCAGTAACTTTGAAAGGTAAGTGGCCCAGGCGGCCAGGGTCGTACCTTATCTGCAGTTGATGCATTTTTTATTTCAAAGCAAATATATACAAAACTCTGATCACTTTGCTACAAAATGTGGATGCCAACAAATCATATGCTGGTGCCACTAGCTGAATAGGTTATTGGCACCAGTGCCACCAGTGTAAAATGTTAGTCTGTCTGGAGGAGCCCTGTAAGTGACTGTGTGGCTGGCTGCTCTGGTCTGCAGAGGCCAGGACTGGACTAAGCGCCAGAGACAGGCGAGCAGAAGAACAGGAGCTTGGGAAGAGTGAACGAGTGTGTGAAACTGCTGCTGCAGAGGGAGACTAATGAGGAGCGGCGGGCAGGGGAGAGCCAGCAGGACGAGCCAGCAGGGAGGCTGACGAGGCCATAGCAGCGCAGCGCAGTCTAAATGGAGAGCTGGAGAAGAGGGGCCGAGGACTGCACATCGCACCGTCTGCAGGCAGTGAGCGATGATGACATCACAAGGGGGTAATTAGTCAGCGTTGCGGAGCGTTGAGGAGGGGCGGGTGAGGCAGGGACGTTCGAGAGGGGAGTAGAGGAAGGGAGACAGACTGTCCACCTGCTGACAGCCTTGATTCTCTGCCTCCTTCTCTGTGAGCAACAGAGAGCTGTCAGAAACAAAACTCTGAATAGCTACAGGCCTAGGCTAACATCTCCAATCATTTATCTACTCTACTGATAGTCATGCGTCTTATGAAGAATATAGCCCATGTTTAGAGCTTTGTAAAGTGGTCCAAGCCAATAGATCTAAACATTTTCCAGGAGCTTGCTTGATTGTCTCGTTGAGAGAGGTCAGGGAAGACTCTTTACAGCTCACCTATATTGTCCCCCTGGGTGAACTGTTTTTTTTCCTTCCCTCTGGAAAATGTAGGGGTAGGATCTCAGGAAAATTGAGGAACTCAATTTTTATAATCCTGACAACTGCTTCTGGAACACACTCAGATCATTAGAATGATCTTTCACCTGCAACCAGAGAAAAAAGGTGCATGCAACCACAGGCGCCAGGTGCCTATAATAACCAGCGTGACTGGGTGGCCCCTGCACATGTCCAAATGTAACGGTGGTGGTGGTGAGCAGGACCGACACAATCTCTAAACCCAGAGACAGTGCTGCTGATGACTCGACAGCCTTTACAGCTCCATCAAAAGGCAAAAGGTTTATCCTTCGCCACCACCGCCACTGCAGACAGGCCGTCTCACTGTCTGCTTTGATTCACTACGCCTCTAATGAAAACACGCTGACAGCTCATACACCCCCATTCAATTTTCTGCCACGTTTTCCCGATCCGCAGTGGTGAAATAAGCATTAGTGACAGGGGACGAATAACGGCCTGCCATCGCACAAACAAAAGGTTGGCGGCGAGGGGGGGGGGGCTTCGGATCATTTTATCATCACGTAGTGTCCATTCACAGTAGCTAATCATTAGCTCTTTCAATTGTGTTTGTCCCCGATTAACCCCCCCCCCCCGTAAGGACTGTTGGGTTCAAGAGTAGCCCCTGACCTAGAGACAGATGATGCAGGCTAATGATTAAGAGATATCCTACAGTTTGCTACCTCCAACAAGCCCTTACTTCTCTACAGCAGACGTGGGACCTGAATTGCATGATGCGCTTGACATGAGCTTGGGTAATTGTCTCGTCCTTTCAATGTAAAAGTCTGTTAATTTGGTGCAACATTACCAAAGACAACATTATTATGCAATCTCAAAAAGAATGAGCTAAGAGTGTGAACTACGACTAGCCGAAAAGACAGTAAGTTTATGGAGGAGTGATGGCACTCGGAACTAGTCACAAGACAAAGACAAAAATGAGCGATCGTCCATCTGCCCTGCTCATAAGCTTTGAAATCAGATATGAAAATGGCAACAGGTAGGCTAAATCAAACTCCAGGACCAGCCAGGTCCATCACATGTAGCTCTGCCAGGCCTGGCCATCTGCTGTCTCCGTTCACTGGGACTCACGACCCAGTGAGTGATGACTAGCAGAAGTTCCGCTGTGCTTTTCCTCATAAAGGATTATCATGTGAACACTCAAGCTAAATGACACTCAGAAATGGAACACACTATGTGCTACTAAGGCCCACCTGAGATATGTGTCTGCTGTAAAATATTAATGAATACTAAAAGAGTGGCAAGGCAGATCAATAGGATTGATGCTTAGTGGCCTTCTCCATATTTGAAGGAACTCTGTACAGATTACAGGAAATTATGGAAAGAATCTTAAAACTGCTGTGCTAAAACTGTGTGTGTGAGCATTATGTGGTGTAGAAGGTCATGCTAATCAAATGAGTCTTATGGATGACTGGTGTGTAGCATCCTGGTCAAAATATATCAATAAATATAAATATATAAAAATGTGTCCATTAATGTTGCACCAATTTTGGTAGTAAATGCGCAGAGAGAAATGCAGGAAATGGTTAACAGATTAGTGAATTCGATTGGGCTTTAGATTTGAGAAATAGCCTACTCACAACTAATTAGCAATCCCTCTTCCGATTGTCAAGCTCCCGTAATCTTAAATGACGGCTTAATTTCCCGGGCCTGCGCTGAATGAGCCGATTGAAAATGCGAGTGTTGGAGCTCAGCGGCGGCGTGCCAAGTGGAGCTGCACCCGCTGAGAGGCAACAATGTGGGGCTACTCTAGCTTATCAGTACCGGCCTGAGGGCAGGAGCCAGCTACTACACTATGGGACCGTGTAAGCACTGGCCGCATGAGGCTCACTGGTGTTTAGCACAGCTTATGCTATCAAGTATGGTTATATGAGATGTTATAATGTCCTCCCGTTATGATTTAGGCATATGAATACGGTGAACTATAAATAAAGAAATGAAGGATTGTCAGGCTACGCCTCTACATGTTTTTTGGTTCTTATTCATCTTTGATTTTGACACAGGTTGGAAAAAGGGACCGGGTCAAGAATCAACCGGCATTAACAGACTGAGCAGACATCTGATATCCTTCATGCTTTAAATACCAAAACACTCGAGTTTGCCATTTGCCCCATGTATGGCCAATAATGACCCTAAAGCACTGACATGTTACACATTCCACAACAACCCTTCAATATGCAACAGACGGATGCAGCACAGGCCTTTCACTCTGTTCAGACTCAGAGAACAGCTCACTGGATATGTGGTGCCCTTTTTAATCTGGGATCAAACTGAAAATCCCCCCTCCAGGGGTTCAATCAAGGTCACGCCAGCGATTAGATAGAACGTCTATGTGGAGGGAGAGAGAGAGAGAGAGAATCCTAGTATCCTAGTCCACTGTCTCTACTGGCCAACAGAGTTGCCTGTAAAGTGAAGTGACTCTGCACTTTTCCAACACACTTGGTGTGGTCAGATCTGCTGAGTGGACAGGGAGGAAGGGCCTATAAACACTGCAAAGATGAGAGTCTCTAAGTAAATAATGAGACAGTGGCATTAACCATATAAAGTAAAATGGGAGGGAGGGGGGATTGGGTATCGGTCATCACTATTGGCTTTCATGGATGAGCTGCACCATAAAGCGGAAGCCCTCATTGGGGGCGGGCTGGCTTGCAGATATGCCAGGAACACTCAGACTCATAAGTAGGTGTTTTCCCTCCTGTCCCCAGGGCATGGTGAGAGGGGGGCATAATGCCTCTTGCTGGCTAGAGAGGAGCAGAGCAGAGCAGTTCCGGAGATGAGCTCATGTCTTGCCCACGACGTTAAACTAGTTACTGGCCGACCGTACACCCTCCTGTCCTGTCCCCCGCACACATGTGGAACATTGACCTGCCTGCAGTCTGGTCTGGTGCCCAGGCA
Organism: Borostomias antarcticus; assembly: GCF_949987555.1. Classification (NCBI taxonomy): domain Eukaryota; kingdom Metazoa; phylum Chordata; class Actinopteri; order Stomiiformes; family Stomiidae; genus Borostomias; species Borostomias antarcticus. The sequence goes on from NC_140246.1 coordinate 13,038,561, forward strand.
GACAGCTGGTCTGTCTGAACCTTTTACACACGCTAAAAGAGGGAGAGGGATGGAGGGAGAGGGATGGAGGGAAAGGGAGGTGGGGAGAGAGAGGGGTAGAGATACACAGGCCCAGAAATAGTGCATGGCTGGGCCAGGTCAGTGCCACCATGCCTGGCCAGTGGCCACCTGTCCGGCATATGAGCTTTTCAAGCAAGTGATGTCAATGTAATGTGGATGACACGGCCAATGACATCCAAAACGGTGTGTTTGCAACATCATTCGCTACTAGACCTCAAACACACCCTATTCCTATCTGATTGAAGAGGGATTAGGGTGAACAACACAGTGACGATGTTGAATGAGGAGGTGGGTATCTACCATCTATAGGTGAGGTTTTCAATCTGGAGCAGAGTCCTTGAACATCCCTGTAAGACTGCCCAAGTTTGTTTATTGCCTCTGCCCCCCGCAGTTCCATGAGAGACCGCAGGTCTTTGAGAGAGCAGCCAAAGTCTTCATTGTGGTTGGCCTCTGAGTTCTTCACTCCGCTGTACGAGTTGTGCGCCATTCTGTCTTCCTCCCCGCTGCTTCGGCTACAGTGGAAAATGGCGTCCCAAAGGGGGAGGGGGGGGGGAGCTTAAATCCTCAAGAGAGCCAACCCAGTAGTTCCCATAAACAGCTCACGTCCTTCAGAGGCAGAAAAAGCCAGACTCCAGGTAGTAGCAGGACTCGGGTAGATCAAAAGCCATTTCCCTCCAACGACCGCCGATGAACTCCTATTCTTTCATGTTGACCGAGGTTCATTCAGAGAGCCATTCAGAAAACACACCATACGAGGACCTGGGGGAGAGAGTGAGAGAGAGGAAATTGGTCACTTAAATATCAGGGTTTTTCCTACATAGAGAATTACGAGGCGACCGCCTCCGTCAAATTTTGTGCCACCTCCAGCTCTCGACAAAAAAAACACTAAGACCTGCCACACTGTACACATTTTGCATAGTAGGTACCATTTTTTGTTTTCCAGTGATTTATGTTGTACATTTTTAATCTGTGCGACCTCGAAATACAATTGGGAGCATTTGTGCAGGTGCACATAATTGTTATGGTGCAACCTTTTTTCCAGACGATTCGCTAGTTACACCCTGCAGTGCTGTTCGCTTTAGAGGTGAAAACGAAAGTTTTCCTACCATGACTAAACGGTAGAATGCCTAAACAGCCATATCTTGACTTAGGAGGGTTGCAGAATCACTGGGGTTGGACTGGGCGAAAGCTCTCGACTTCACAAATGCATCTAGCACCTTGAGCTCAAGTTATCAAGCTCCAAAAAGCTTGATAACTTGGTTAGAAAGCTCTACTTTCTCTATGGAGTGTGGAGCCTCTTCTCCAGCCATTGACATAAAACCACTGCTCTACTGTGTAGCCTACACTAGTACATGTTTGACCTGACAACCTACAGTACATTATAGTCACAGTGATATACCCTCACAAATCTAAAATAAATTAACAATGAAATTGAATAATATAAGCCAATAAAGCACACATTAGTGCATATAAAATTCCCACAGAATGCAGGAAATGAAGCTTTTGATGCCCAAACTTTCCTGGGGGTGAACCCAAAACCCCCACTTACAGTACCACCACCACCACCTCATTCTGAGCCAGGAAAAACCCTGAATATACATATATTTTCAAGATACGCATTACGAGATACGTACTTACAGGGCTCCAAGCTAACATTTTTCACTAGGAGCACAGGTGCTCCGAAAAGAAAAAATGTAGGAGCACAAAGAAATTTAGAAGCGCAACGAAAAATTTGAAATAACATTTTTATTAGCAACACACACATATTAGGCCTACTGCCAACAACAATAAACAATAATAACCTGCTCACCATAGGAGCTCTCATCCTCTCCTCCTATACTACTCCCACACACTTCATCATGTGCATTGGTCCTAATGAAGACTATGGCCCAATCCCAATACCCCCCCCGCCTTAGCCCTAGCCCTTGGCCCTACCCATAGTGAATGGCGCTACATTTTGCGCGTCCACGCGCAGGGTAGTGTGTCCCATTCCTTTTAGCTTCTAGGGCTAGGGGGCATATCGAGGCTAGTGGACGTTCAAACAGCCCCCCAAAACAAGGGTTTTCAGATGCTGACTTGAAGCCGAGGGGTAGATGAAAACTCACACAATGCTTTTTGAACTGAGGCAGTGATATGAAACATAGCTGCCGGTGCCGTGAAAAAAAGTGGGAAGAAAGCCCAATATCTTCGCAAATAACCATTCAAAAATCGTAAAATCTGTGGAAAAGCTTAATTTAATGTAGATGCAAAGGAACATGTCATTGGATCGTTATTGCACGCATTTCCAGGGCTTGAAGGAGGAAAAAATAATGTGTCTGAATTTCTTTGAGAGGGGGGGGGGTGCTTGAACATTTTCAATCTAAATGCATCAATCTGGTGCACTTTGAGAGCATCAATCAAGTATCAAATCAAGAAGCTAGAATTACAATTTCAAGGCTTTTAATGGTGAGCTATGAATGAAGTTTTAATGAACTAATTAATGAAATGAATGAAATACAAAATCATGTCTCAGTGCATAGAAAAGAAGCAAATACTGGAATAACTTCAAGTGCTTCCTTCTAAAAGTAACAATACAAAATAAATGATTTTGAACTATTTAGGCCATACGTCCGTTTAATAAACCTGGGCCCCGTACTACGAAGCTCATTCAACATATCCAGGATAACTTTTCGCAAGCTCGCTTGAGTAAACTGGACAACCGCAATCACTGATAAATAAATGGTACTGCGACGGTGGCTATCAACTCGTTAAGTCGACCCAGCTGGTCCAATCTAGCTATGAGCACATTCACGGTAGGGGAGGTATTTGCTCCAAATTACCAATCGCATACCTTAGTATGGGTATTCGGACACGGCCATGGACAAGGCAAACAATAACCAAGTTCCGTCCACCGCATTTCACACAAGAGGAGCAATATTATAGAAATATGAACTATTGGCGCAACACAGTCGCTACTGCCAAAGGCAGGAAGGAAAGCTGGAAAAATACTGCCTACGTTTTATCATTATCCTCCACATGAACACGAGTAGGCTAGATCATTGGGCTATGCCTATTCGTATGGCGTGTAAAGCAATTGTAGCCTACATCAATATATCTTATTCTTTCAGCTGCAACCCCTAGATTGGGAGGAGATGCTAAAATAAATCAAATGTAGGCTAAAAAGTAGCCTATTTCAGTAGGCCTATAACGTCATTGATTGTAAGGCATTGATGCTATCACAATTCAATTAAAATGTAGCCTACTTCTTTTTGTTCCTAGGAACGGGAGGCTAGTCTAATAACTCATTAAAGACTTTTAAAAAAAAAAAATAGTGTTTTTACTTGGTTCTCCGCATCACCCACAGCCTACACGAAACTGCAGGTAGGCTGAACGCAAGCCAGTGCATAGCCTACAACTGTATGCACAAGGCAAACTATGTCTCAAGCAGCTGTCATTCTGCAATTTTCCATATGATATCGGGGAAAGCCAAAAAGAGTTTGTCGGTTTGTAAAAAGTCTTCTTAAGAACCTCTCACTGTTCGCGCACTGCAGATTAATTTTTTAATTCGCACACTGAGCTGTCATCGCACGTCATCACAAGAGTTCTGCACGTTGCAGGTTGCAGTTGTGGGACTTGTAATAAAATAAAAAATAAAAAAGTTGTGGGACTTGTAGTTTTGTATATGGGTGCAAGAAACTTTAACTAGTTTGATCTGGATTTTGCATGGGTTTATTTTAGGTGCAAAATGCGAGTGAAATGGTTGAAAACAGTACTCGCACAGCTCCTAAATGATTTTTTCTGATCGCACAAAACTATTTTTAGTCGCAAATGCGAGTAAAATGGTTGCACCTTAGAGCCCTGACTTGCGTTACGTATCAGAAGAGCTTATTAATTTAGTCGTAACAAGGGGAGGTTACAAAGGGATGACATGCAACACAATACAGGGCAGGCTTACAGAGATACTGGTTGGTTACCGTGCCCCTCTTTAAAAATAGAGGATAGGAACCCCAGGTCATTGGCAAGGGCTCAATATGATATGCTACCCTTTTGAAGCAGGGGAAAATATCTCCCCCCTCATTTGAAGGGCAGCGTGGGAAGCACTTGGTCATTTCAACTCCAAGACTGTTATGGCAGTAAGACAGAATTCATCTCAAACTAAAAAAAATAGGTCTATGTATCGACAAACTATAATTCAAGTATAAGTCGCCAAATAATGATTCTGTTACTGTAGCCTACATGAACCAAAGCCCTTGGTCAGAATAGACAGGCAGGCTACTTGAATCATCCAGAAAGATGTTTCGGTAATAACTGTGTTTGAGTCAGTAATGTAATGTTATGGCATATGATGTCATGAGCCACTTCCTATTGTATACCAACGTGTCACTCTAGGTCTGGCATGAGCAAAAACTGACCTGTGTACTATAACTACTTCCAGTTCATGGGAAGAGACAGGGCTGGGTGAATGAATTTTCTCAGGTAAACCTCCTGTTTAATCTAATTAGATCGATCTGTGACATTGGGGAGATCCACAGTCTCTGTTCTGCAATGCAGAGTTGGAATGTCAGTACACTGTAATAACCGACTGCTGTCCGTTCAGCTTTACCCCGCCCTCCCATAGTGATTCATTCCAAACTGCAGAGCAAAGCACAGCAGTTGACATCCTGTTCTCAGGAAATTTTCATTTGATGAATTTCTCATAATCATCATGGAGGGGGGCATGCCACATTTGTACTGATAAGAAGGATGTACTGGAATTAGGCAATTAAACTCAGCATCCGGAAAGATTATAAAATCTGCAATTTGCACATACTGTAACACAGCACCTGTTATGTCTGTGATACAAGTGACTCAAACTATGATCTACATAGGCAAAAGGGAACAGTACAGGGACTGGCCAGCGGACCCCTAGGGGAATGTAACTTCCTACTCTGATAAAGTGCCAGAGTCTCACCACCAGCTGGGTAGTCAGTTTTACTCACTGTCTGCATTAGTGTCTTGGGCTAGAACACAATGAACTGAAGAAGCAAGAGAGAACACTATTCCACAGTCAACATAGAACCCTCTTCCCCGCACATCATCTAGGTAGGCAGAACGTAACTGAATAGCGAGAGCTGAAACAAGGAAGGACACAGATGCAAGGTATTTGTACACATCTAGTAGTGAAAATATAATTAGTAAACAAATGGGAGAGCTTGCGACACACTCCACTCAGACTCTTGGAAACTACTCTGTCACATGCTGAAATTCTATTTGGAGCCATCTGCCATGGAAAAAGGACAGGATTTATTATTCATTACTCTACATAATTGCAGGGCTGGGTGCATTTCTGAGGTGACACAAAACCTCATTTCGGGGGGGAAATACCTCTCTGCACCAGCCACAAGTTTAGGGTGAGGTCTTAAAACGTACGCAGAGGTCTATGCCGAAAACATTTCACGTTGTGTTTTTATAGTTATCAGATGTGTGAAAACGCAAAGTGAAACTTTTACTGTCGCCTCAGTGGAACTGGCTCTCCACTTATAGAATTCACCATCATGTGACAGAAAAACAGCCGCACTAGTTCCTTAATGAAACCGTTTTGGATGTCCTATGACTTGAATTCTCCCAGCAATATAGGACATACAGGACACCGACAAGTGAATTTCCACTTTCCAGATGTCTTACCATGTCATATTGCAGTGTGGTGTGACTCAGACTCCCCGAAAGTGTTTTTTTTCCTAAATGGCCCTTCTAAAAATGGTTGGCATATGCATTGCCCTCAGCAGGGTGCACACACACAGGCAATGTATGTTCAACCAAAGTAATGAAGGGAGGTCGGGCAGCTTGATTTCTCTTTCCCCCCCCATCTTATGCTCCAAGCCCTCTCCCCCAAACAGCAGCAGCAACTCCCTGGATGAAGGAAGTGCCAACATTTGCTGCACGGTGACAGTTTCGGGTTGCGGAACAGGTCACATGTCACAACAGTGGAAAATCATTGCGATTGGATCACCAAGCAAACAGCTGGCATGGTAAGTTTGAGCAAAGATGGGGGGCTAAGGTTAACCTTTGTGTACAGAGATGGCAAAAAAAGGGGGTTTAAAAGTACCAAAGAGAGAAAGAGCAATTTACTTTACAACTACACAAATCCGAAAATAATAGTACAGCCTTGCAGTTTAGTCCTTCCATGCCACATGAAGCATAAAATGTATATGAACAGCTGCTCACTGGACTAACTGGGGAAAAAATCTCCATCCAAAAGAACTTGGGGAGACTAATGCCAACACCCGGGACTAGGACTTCAGTGGAGGATGTCTTAGCAATGCTTCCCGATCTAAGGAAACCCTCTTGGTCATGGTTGGCAGTTTGCAAGCCTCTGCGTGCCAACTTACTCAATGCTAGTCAAGGACAGCAATTCCAGGGATCCCTCTGCAGTGGAGCTGCCGGTGGGGGTGGGTTGTATTTTTAGCTTCCCCCAGACGGCCCCCTCCTCTTCCCTCAGTCCCCATCCCCCCCTCACTGGCCACTCCTGAAGTGGGTCAGGGCGTGTAAATGTGGAGGGTACAAAGTGGAGGACCCGTGCTAGCTATGGTTCAGAGCTGAGAGGGATACTTCACACCAGACTAGTGTGGCTGCTACTGAACTCTCAACCAGGGCCACCTTGGCATGCCAACTTATGTCAACGGCCCCGTTGAGTCCCAAGTCGACACACTTCCCCTTTCCAGTACCCTGCCCCACCCTTTACACCCATTAAAGAGGGTGTATGATCCGGGCCTGAAATTAACACCTGCCACACACCAAATTACGGTAAAACTTGCCGTTGTTAAGTAGATACATTTTACCAGCCACTCTCTTTTACGGTTCATTTTCATCTGTGATAGATATCTGCCAACAAATCCAAGTTTGATGGAGACACTAGCTTTTAACTTTTGCCCTCAAGAAACACCATGACAAGCTAACGGCACCGTACAATGCTGTCAGGCAAGAGATCAACCATTAATGGGATCGCTAAGAAACAAGAGTCACTTGGAGCGGTAGCAGGCATTCAGTAATAAATAGATGTAGTTAACTGCCTAGCCAAGTCTATTAGGTTGCTTGCTTACTAACCAAATGGGAAACAACTTGCATACACTTACCGACCGCTCAAACACCATGTCATGTCTTTTTTGTTTACATTTATTCTTCTGTGTTTATTCAATGATGTGTCCTCTCTTATGGCTAGTTATAGTACTGCAGCCTATGGCAAGGGTGGGTAGGGGGGTAATGAGTTGTGGCCTGCAAAATATCTGAGTATCCATTAAAAAAAAAAATTACAGACACATCACAGACTGGTAGACAAGAAAGATAATTTGATGCCCTGTGTTTGATTGTATGAGGGAGGGCATCTCAGACTTGTTTCTGTTTTCAATTCACCTCCCTTACAGCAAATGAAAGAAATCAAGCTTTATCTGGGGCTCTTTTCAATGGAAAGAAGGTCAATTTATGGAGGCTAGGGTTTTATTTAACTGGTCTGTACTGTGGGGAATAAATCAAGAATAGACCATCTTTGATCAGGTGGCTTTGAAGATGAGAGGGCCTCTGCATTCTTTGTCATCTGTGACTCTCTACCGGGCGGCTCTGTGGCCTCAGGTCTTGCTGCCCCTGCCATTTGCTGCTACAGGTAACCCTTGCTGCCCTCTATTTACAATTCATCATGGGATGCGCTCATATTGAGCATTTGTCCAATGTTAAGCTCTGTGTTAAATAGCAAATGCTGCTATTACACTATTACTCCATGAAATGGAGGCTATATACCAATTAGGCTAATTCTCTAATGAATCAATGTGCGACAAGGTGCCCGTTTGACCACTTAACCCAAAATGAAACAGTTTAATTTAAAAGATCATGCTGAGAGACAAAGAGAGAAATAAATTTGCCTTCTGGCTTCACTAAGCCTAATTCAGAAGTAATGAGTCAGACTCCACTTGCCCTCAAACCCTTGTGTGGAATATTCTTGCCCTTACAATCCTCAGAGAATGATACGTAGCACAACATTGTCCATTGTAAGTAAATAGTAACTTCATTAGAATATACTTAATCAGGTACTGCAGAAACCTATATTAAGCATTCCATGGTAGCTCACATGTGGTTGAATGTCACCTCAGATTAATGTATCACAGGGCCTCTGTTGCATCTCTTACATAAACAATACTGCCTTCAGCAGTACAGGGGCTCAGTTACCAAGTGTTCACACTAATGCTTTAAATTTATTTTAGGCCAATTGATGCAGCATTTTGTGTAAAGAGTTGTTGGACCAAGCATTTAATGTGGCTTTACAACTAGCAATGTGAATAAGTCAGATAACCATGAGAATATTTGTATCCATTATGAACAAATATGGAAGCACTACTCACTGTCAAGAACTTGGCGTGTGGTGCTGACATGCATCGTCAAGACAAGCCACAACAGGCATATGGTACTACAGGATAACTTGTTGTTAGACGAAATGCCAATGTACTCCTCAGAAAGTTTTTGTTTCCAGAAAATACATGCATACATGTGAAATCATGTAGCTTTTCTGTTGGAGTGGTGGTGTCAATCTACCCATCTAATTAGGGCAAATTCTATTTGGAGGAATCACAATACCAAACTGTTCAAAAGTCATCTATATTTCCAAAACAATGCAGGACCACAAACTGAAAGTACTAAAGCAACAAACCACTAGTCAGGGCTAGTGCTAAATAACAAGTCTAAAATAACATCCAGAGCAGTTTGCATCATTGGCATATGAGAAAAATAACATCACAATTGATAGGTTTGGATAATACTACAAATTATGTAGAAATGTTGTTTACATTGCCAGAAAGTGAGGATGATCATGGTTCATACCTGTGTGACAACATCCATTTTGGTTCAAATGAATGAGTCAGACACACAGCCAAAGATACTCCAATGGGTGAGGTGAATCATTAAACAAAAAGTCAGAAATCTTTGCTATAAGTCAAATGTTACAAACAAAACATTCTGATATCCACAAACCCCATACAATTCTACTCACTATGAAAATAGCAGTCATATTTCTATATGTGTATCATACTGAGTGACAAACACTTAGCATAACCTGAATAATGAATAGGCTGTAAAATGATCACCATTACATCACACATAGAACAGCAAATAAACCGGCAATATGCACCACAAACGCTCATAAACAAAAGTTTACTATAAGTAACAATGCCGATATAAGTTAATCTAATTTGATTTTCGACAGGCATACACACATGGAATAGTTAAGGCCCCCTGGTCAAGTGACAGTGCTCAGAAGTCAGCTCACACACAGCCGGGGAGGGATAAGTGGCTGGGATAAGTAAGCAGTACAGTGAGCTGGGTTCCATTTAATAGGATAAGGACTGATCCCTTCTTCCAGATACCAAAAGGTGATCAGCTACTCACACTCAGACCTACACAGACGCTTAATATTAATCGTTTGCAAAAGAATGAACGAATAGAGAAACAATCATTTGTACCCCCACTCAAGGTCATATTAGGGGCTGCGTTTCCCATCAGACGTTATATTGTGAACAAATAGCTAACTACCATGGTTGGTGCAAACAACCACTTTTCAAGCTGGTTTAGAAGTGACCATTGAGACACAGCAAGCAATGTGAGCTACGATACATTGCCAACTTAGGTTTTGAATGACGAATAAACTGGTCGCACCAGACAGTAACGCTATCCCTGACAGGAAAGCTAGCTACACCTCAAGCATTTTGGCAAACTAGTTGTCTATTTGACTAGCAATATTGCTGAGTAAAATGAACGCTGGCGTTAGGTAGATTGTTAGTGCTAGCTACCTTTGGGTATCCACTTTGACTTGCCCAGGAAACATTGGAACATTGCCGTAACGTTAACGTTGGCTAACGTTAGCTGGCTACTATACATTATTGTGGAGACCGGTACATGTATTTTATGTTAGCTGACGTTCGACAACTCACCTGGTCACTGGTTAGCTAGTCGCAATTGAGAAAGGCAGTTCCAAAGGAGCAAGCTAGCAAGCGCTGTCTAACAAGAAAGCAACGAGCAGGCAAACTGACTACTCGTCTATGGAACCCTTTCAAACACACAACGGCTAAGCCTGCAAGCGGCTGTGCTAGTAACTGGCTAACGTGAGATACTATTGTGAAGCAACCTATCTAGCCTAACGTTAGTACGTTGGTCTTAACTGACTAAAAGAGACAACTTACTTAACATAACAGAACTAAAGTAATTGGTTGGCTAACGTTACATTAGTGCTAACTGATGCTGGCTAGCCTACATGAGATAACTTAGTGCTATAGCTAGCTACGTGATGTTAAAGAGCTAGGTAGTCTAGGTATCTCATAAGCAATCTCGCATACTATCACGTCACGTGCCACACAAGACATTCAACACTTTTCCGGTGATTAGTAACTTTTCAAAAACGATTCAAAACCACAAGTGAAGCTCGTATCTAATAGCTGACTTACTTCAGAGAAGAGTTCCTATGTAGTGTAATGTAGCTACCTAGCTAACGTTAGCGTCCACCACCTCCTAGCTTCCATCCACGAGCTGCTCCAACACTGCAGCGCGAGCAATCGAACACTTCAATCATTCCATATCTGTCCGTTAGCTCGTTAGACACTAATCTGAACACGAGCTCAGAACTAAAACACAAGAGCGAGGCAGCTAACTAACTTAGCTCACTCACAATCAAATGCATGCCCATGATTTCAACACTTTGACAGTTGACAAAGGCAGGTTGGTTGCGTTAGTCCTAGAGAGGCAATCTACTTTAGTGTAAAGAACAAGCCCCGTGTCAGAGGACCCTCACACAAGATGAAGCTTGCCACCTAAAAGCGCACGAGCGGCGGCACGGCAATTAGCTGGCTAACGTTTACCGTTATTTTTTGATGTGAGGTAATAAAACAGACGGGTTTGATCCAATGAATGTCTTTTGCAGATGTCGATTGCCTGTCGAATTCTACCTTTGTATGGCTTAAATTCCTATAAATAATACTTACTTCGTTCTCTGAAATACGCCTCAAGTCCTCCTCTCTCTCAGTCTCACCACAAACTACCCTTCTCTCCTCTATCTGAGATCAAATCCCGCCCACTGCACTGTCACAACATCGCGAGGGACATGTGATTCAGGAGGATGGGCACGGACTCGACTGTACATCCCCATTGGCTCAAACAGCATATCAGTCGCCTTTGGAAACGGTTACGTCATGATCTTTCTCTTTGCTCCAACACGCTTTATAATAACCTGGATTTATATATAGCAATAGGCCTACTGTAGTTCTCTTCATAACGCCGGTGCACCGTCTGCATCATGTATGCATGACCACCGACACTGCTCTGTGCTGTTTTAACTCCACCCACAAGACTAGAACAAGTCTTCCCCGGCGGCTAATCAATCTGACGTCATTATTTCCATGACGTAGCGCTTTTCTTTGGGCCCAATGCTTCTGTGTGATTCAGCAGGGTGAGGAAGTCACTCGCACATTCACTTGCAAAAGCCAGAAAGACAAGTCTATATTCAAAAGAGCATTCAGTGCACTCGGAACACGCGCAGAGTAGTCTGTTCACAGAATCCTGACAAACACACACGCACACACGCACGCGCGCACACACACGCAGACACACCCACACACACACACACACACACACACACACACACATATATGCATCAGTAGACTTTCTCCTATACAATTGAGCCTTTCAACACCAAATTACTTTGAATCATCCAGTTGTTACACTGAATACACTAAACAAAAATATGTTTAGAGGTTTAGAGTTTACTACTTTGTGTATACAAGTTTACCAAAGAATCAAGGTTTTACAAGAAGGATAGAGCTTCTTCTAGGTAGGTAAGTAGCCTAGATTGATATTAAAGAGAACTCTAGATAGCGTAGTTGGAAAGGGTGTGAGATCAGATTGTTGGGAGCCACTAGGTTTCACATTTCCTTCAACACACACAGATGTATGAGAGGTGCAGGGGTGGGGGTGGGGTAACCTGACATCTGCCAACCATTTATCTGGTCATCTGACCCATGCATACTGTACATTATGGTCCACAAAAGATTATGTTCCACAGAAGACAAAAGATTATTTCAAAACGTACCTCTCCATGTAAATACATTTTGATAGAACAATCCAATGCTCAGACTGTGTCAAAACATCAGCATCACCATCATCATTTGTGATACATATAAGTTGCTATATACCTACACATGAAAAATAATCAACCTACACTAGTGCAAGAATCTAGTAGAATAATCTAGTGCACTTATCTCTAACCTTTCACACAGGTAGCCTTCCACCTTGAGAGAAACTATAGGACTTGTGAGTACACCCAGGAACTTCAGTCAACTAGTAAAATTACTATATACAGGAGAACATTTAGCATGTAGTCTGAATCACCTTTGTGGGGTTATAGGCTTGTAAACAGTATGGCATGTAGTAGGCTACTCTAACGCTAGCTTCAATAATGAACTGGAATGCAAAATCACAAAGCCTATTTTATTGCACATGACAGCCAGTCTGACATCAGTTCACATGGAAATAAACTGAGTGACTTATTTTTCCTATACCTTTGTACTAGGTCAATTGATTTGCACAAAGATCATAGCACCTTCAGTTGTGTCAGTGGGCCATGATGTCAGAGAGGAAAACAAGAAGCCAGTTGTTGATAAACAGCTCTGCAGTGCAACATTACTAGCTGTCTTCACATAATGGGATTGCTCATTAACGTAAGCAGCATTGCTTCAAAGGAGCACGTCTTCAATTAACACACAGAGAGGGGGAAAGTTCAACGTGGTAAAAGATGTTGTAATTTGGGCATTAACGGTAATGTTCTCTGAAGGCCTGAGTCAAAATGCCATCAGGAGATCACAGGGAAATAATTAAGAGGAAATTTGCAGTGAGAGATTCTGGGTACTCAGAATAATGCAACACAAGTGAGCCTGTCCAAGAGAGAGAGAGAGAGATACATATTCCTCTTCCTTTATTTAGATACTATAGTAAACATCGGTGAGGTTTTGGATAGTCATGAGTAGTAGTAATAGAAGCTTCATTTTGCGTCATGGTGGGGTAGACAGAATTCCCACCAACAGTATGTTATCCTTTCAAAAGTGTCTACTAGGTGGTGCATGTTTGGGGGAGCGGGGTGGGGGGGTACTGTAGGTTTTGTTTCTATACAGGATCAAGTATCTGTTTTCTCTCCACCACCCTGTCTAAACATCACAGGGTGTCAATCTATTCTTCTAAAAGTTCAAACCAGGACCATTTCGCCACAGACTCCCGGTGCTGATATTTTTTTTCACATCTAAAAGTAATATGTAGGCTGCCATCATGCAGCCTACATAAGTATGTTCGCACTCTGGGTTCCAAACCCCGTGGAGCTGAGGAAGTGACAATCCTGTTTTAATTTGTGCCATTTTCCAGTTCAAAGTCTCTCGTTTGTAGCCTCTCCCATTGGAGGCCTGCTGCTCCCTGCTGCCCAACGCTGAACACACGAAGACGAGCAACGCTAACACCTTCCATCTCTCTCTCTCTCTCTCTCTCTCTCTCTCTCTCTAACTGCAGGGACCCGGACCCCTGCTCTCTGGGGCAATGGGATGTCGCTGCCATGAGTCAGAGATGCAACTCATGTTTGATGAGTCCACACACACACACACACACACACACACACACACACACACACACACACACACACACACACACACACACACACACACACACACAACAATGTCTTGGGACTATATGAAATGCATTATAATATCATTCAAATTTGGGTGCAGTAAGTCAAAAAGAGCAAAAAAGAATCATTGTAGTGCAGGTTGCCACCCGCTCCCTGTTTGTGTGCTTGTATTTCCATACCCAGATTTACCCTCCCCTTACCACTGAGCAAAGTCATGATTGTGGTCTTTATTGTTCATCTAAGTATGACAGCCAAAAGCTACTCACACAGCCTCTCTGTGGAAAAATGCCACATGCTTTTGTGCGTGAGAAATTCTAAATGTCAAGTGTCTTTAGAATGCATGTGCATGTTAATGTGTTCATGCTCTTTGGCAGAATGTAACAAGCCGCAACATTACTGACATTACCATTAAGGACAAGTTCATAACCATGGAACTTATTTCCACACTTGACAAAGTTCAAAATGTTATCTAACCACAGGCTTACAGACCAATACATACTGAATGAACGTCAAGGTGCAAAGGGAGGTAGTAGTATGGGTACTACTTGTAATAATTCTATACTATAATATATTGTATTATATTATTTAGCAATATATAATAGTACTACTCGTAATACTTCCTTGGAAAAATGGTCTCCCTACTGTCAAACAATAAGATAGATTGCTTGATGAATAATTTCAAGGTCAACAGAACAGTGCACTGCCTAGCCAGTGTAATGCACACAGATAAACCTGGTAACAGTCTTGACACCTTATCACATTTTGATAATGCTGCAGACTGATTAGACTTAATGGAAACTGCAGTTCTTTATGATAACTGGGAGGGGGAGAAAGAGATAGAACACCGCTAGAGAGCCAGAGGAACATCTGTAGTAGGAAGCATCCCCCCCCCCAGGAAATCAAAACCACACCAAACCCATGTTCTATGACCATGTGACCCTTGATCGATGCTGAACAAGCGAAGAGTGTGAATGTGGAAATTGCTCATTAGCCAACTTACACAAGAGAGGAGGGTCCCTATCAGTCAGGTCACCAATCTCTACATAATTTTCCAACTTGCTCAGCAAACTGTTGCGGTGAACTTCCTTCTCTCAGATTGACTGTGGGAGGGAGGGAGGGGAGTTGAGGTGAGGGAAGAAGGCTCACTGAAAAGAAATAAACATATACTCACATACCATTGGAATCAACCAATCATGCACATTCTTGATTTTGTTAATATTGTAATACAGGCTCCAAGTTGATGCGGCTGATTGTGTCCACAAGTGAAGTGAACTTTTAAAGCCTGACCTCTACACATATACAATATTTGGTTGGTTATTGAGAATGATTTAAATACAGTGTGTGATCATGCTTCATCAGCAGTTTGGTGAGAAAAGGTTTATATTAGGGCAGGTTGTTTAGAACCCTGAGATCTTAATGAAAAACATTCTTTACACCCAACGTGTCATCAGTCTGCAATAATGACTGTAATCACTTTTTCCTGTGATCCTCATCGGGGCAAACATGGGTTAGTGTGGTGTAAGAGTCCCCAATTAACTCTACAATAAACACTCATAATATGCTGACAAAGGGCAAAAGAGTGACAGCCACCCGCCCCCTCCCCTATCTTTTTCCAAAGGGAAGTGAGGCAAAAACATGTGAACACGCGTGCACACGCACAAGGGCTCAACTTGTTCTGTGACACTCACACAAAAAGACCCCTCACATCTGCCTGTGGAGTTGTGCTGGTGAGTAGAGTTGTGGGAAACGGAGGTGGGACAAAAGTGAAAAAGAGAGAGGAATAGAGAGAGAGAGAGAGAGAGAGAGAGAGAGAGAGGGGAGGGACTGGGGACTTTCTCTCATGGCTGTGCTGCCCGACTTGGGTCTGGGCATGTTTGTGTTTCCAGCTACTCCTGGAATTTACAGCAGGCGCTGGCCAGGGCAGCAACGGAGAGGTGAATGGCCCCGCGTATAAAGGCCAGAGTTGTAGTGAGGAGAATGGGGAAGAAAGAGAGAGAGAGAGAGACAGAGAGCGAGAGAGAAAGAGAGAGTGTACCTATGTGTGTCAGTGTGTGTGTGTGGGGCGGGGGCAGGGGTTTGTTATCAAGGGAGAGTCAGCAAAAGTTCCAGTTGAACTGGAAATAGAGACAGGAAGGCAGACAAAGACCCTGTGTGTGTGTGTGTGTGTGTGTGTGTGTGCGTGTGTGTGTGCGTGTGTGTGTGCGCGTGCGTGCGTGTGTGTGTGTGTGTGCACATGCGTGTGTGTGTGTGCGCGTGTGTGTGCGTGTGTGTGTGTGCGTGTGTGTGTGTGTGTGCGTGCGTGCATGTGTGTGTGTGCGCGTTTGTGTGTCCAGAGAGATGCAGACAGTGGTCTTACTCAGCTCTGAGCCAGCACTGAGATTATCTGGCCAAGTTTCCACTCACAAACAATAATTCACCTCAAGTGCCCACTCAGACTGAGCAAGGACACAGGCCCAACCCTAGCCATGACATACAGGGGTGGGGTGGGCGGTGTACGTCTGTGTGTGTGTGTCTGTCTGTGTGTGTGTGTGTGTGTGTGTGTGTGTGCACGCGCTTGTGTGTGTGTTGTGTGTGTTGCAAAAGGAGGACCGTGGGTTTGGAGTCTGGGGACCGCCCTCCACAAACTGTTTTCCATGGTCTGTTTTCCGTTGACATCTTCTGTATTTACATTTTGCTCTGCCTGCTGCGGAGCTGGAAAGTATATTTCATTCAGGTCAGCGAACATTTACATTTTAAATCTACTGTAGGGCACATAAACACCCTTGACTTGATTCTTGACTCGACCACACTAAGGAAACAACCCGAGACTCCAAAATTAGACTTCATGGAATTGTCGTTGAAAGTCCAAAAACAGCAGTATCAGTATCCAGCTTGCTGTAGGAGCATTGTAGAGAATGGCATGTATGGAATAAAAACCCAGATTTGGCAGTTATGGTATAGCGCACAGTAGTTATGGACTAAAATCAAAGTTTCACTGATATAAAATGGGAGGACTGCATGTGGCTCTCAAATAGGCAGTGCACAGGGGCCTGACTGCTGGCCAGCAGAGGTCACATAAATTGTAAATTGGCAGTAGCTGGCGTAGTTACCAATCATTTTCACTGCGTTTAGTTCATTTAGGCGCGGCATTCTGCTCCATAAACCTCGCCCCCCTACCGTCTCCCCACTCAACCTCCCGGGCACGGCCAGGCACCGTGAAAAAAGAATGAGCGGCAAATTAATTATCTTCCCTCCCAAACGAAAATCTGACGTTTACTTAATGCACAGCGTGATCCGAGCGGGCACGCCGCAAGAAAATATAAAAGGCCTCGCTTCATTAAAAAACGAGCTGTTGGATCTTGAAGGAGCGCCCCTATGCCCGTAACCATGGCATGGAAGGGGCACAGGGAGGGGGATCCAATGGGAACTAGGTGCCCTTTTCCCCTGTCCCTTCCCTTTCGCATGGGGGGGGGGCATCCCCCTGGGAGGGTAGGGGGGCACAGAGAGGAAGAGAAACAGGGTAATACACTGGGCCCCTGCTTCCTGGCCCGGGAATCCCCTGACACACACACCACAGCCAGAGTCGCCCTCCAACAGGTAACAGCCTTGACGCTGTCGTACCGAAACACAGGGCCAGTGCAGAGTACCTAGCTTGATATTTGTAGGAGGGAGGGAGAGAAGGACAGAGAGAGCGAGAGAAAGAGGCAGACACGCACACACATACACACACACGCACACACACACACATACACACACACACACACACACACACACACACACACACACACACACACACACACACACACACACACACACACAGGCAGTTCAACTATGCATGCTCCACTCCATCCCGTAGCAGATGGATATGTTAGATATGCCGCAGCCAAGCTTGTTCAGAATGATGCTTAGTGGTGAAGTAATGGCCCCTGTTTGAGTCTTTCCCTCTCTCTGCCCGTCACTCCAATTATCCCTCCCCTGCCTCAGGGAAAAGACAGAGACAGTGTGTGAGCAGGCTGTAATAGACAGACAGCATCACGCATATATCCATTATCACAGGCCTGAGCTTCAGCCCACATGATTGAGACTGAGGGGAGAGCAGGAAAGCTTTAAAAGCCATTACATGAGGGTAGGAGTTCAAAAGCTTGCTGTACGTAACTTTGGATTTCCCTATTTAAGGGAAGAAAATGGCACGGAGTAATGTGATGCTCCTTACAGTAGCCTATGTGTCCTAAGTGCTCTTTGCTCTGAGTGAATAAGAGAAATGTACCTTCAGCGTAGGCCTCCTGTGCTATTGTTTGCTGCAGTCTTAGGCCTGGTTCATAGTCAATGCAAGCTACGCTGACGCAGCTGTGAACGCGGCTCTATGCAAGTGGTTCACTCGTGCGGGGGTCGCTGCCTTGCATCAGCGCCCCTATCGGTTTGTGTGAAATAGCACTTGCGCTCGCGTAAAGTTCCACATTTCTACACGACACACGTTGCTACGCAAGGACGCGTCACTGTCACCTTGCGTAGCTAGCGTAGCTCGCGCTAGCGTAGCTTGCATTGACTATGAATGGGCACTGAAAGGGGGGCCATGAGGACTAAATATTTCATACCGCATGATTTACACTACAGTAATGCATTCCAAATGTGTTTTCCTAGTTGATGCAGTTGACCTTTCCTGTCCTTTCTTTATTCAATGGAGAAACACAACATTGCATTTTAAAATTTTTTAATTCCAGGACGTTAAGGCTCTTTATTCACCCAACAGTGACACACACAGGAGAACAAAACACGCTTGAGCGGCGAACACAGCACACAACACAAGCATGTGTTTCTTTGGGTGTCACCGGTGGAAATTGTTCCCAGCATTTTTCCCATCCAAGCCGTCCTCCTCCAGGGGCAGCCAGGAGCAGTGGGCAGCCATCAAGCCCAAGTGCTCAGTCTGAGTTCTCTGGTCACATGCAAACTCCGCACAGAAAGGCGGTGACCTTCTTGCTGTGAGGCGACTGTACTATGTACTGCACGACCGTGCCGCAAGTGAGCAATTTTGGGGTTCAGTGTCTTGTTCAGGGACACTTTAGTGCAATGCCAGGAGCTGGGATTGAACTGGGGATCTTGCGATCTCCCAGCCGGCCGCTCTACCTCTCAAGCTATGTACCATTACCAATAAGGTGTCTGATCAGCACTTCACTTCCTGGTTATTTGTGGAGAGAACATAGTGGAACGTATTGGTGAAGGGATTAAAGAAACACGTGGTGGAAAATTCACTGTCACTGCTGAGATAGTCTGACTTTTGGAGATCAGTGGTGACAGATCTAATTCCCGGCCCAATCAGATTCAATCCAGACTACGTGAAACAACAACAACAACCTAGCAACCGCTCCGCTGAAAAATATGTTTGGTTGGCTGCAAGGACAGATAATTTCACTAGTATTAAGTAATTTCTCCTCAAATTCTGTATTTATTTATTGTATCTTAACTAATGTTTTTTGCAGTGCATCCCTGAATGGTAATGAGATCAGTCAGACCTTTGTCCAGCGCTGGCTTTGCGAGACTACTGCTGAATTGTTGCTTCTGCTGTTTTGTATTGACCAGTTCAGTTGTGACATCATGAAACAGATCCAAACATACTGTGGATGATTAACCGTGAGTTAAAGTTTAATCATCCAAAACAGTGACTCTATTAGCCATACAATGACCTGCTATTTTGTTCAATCTTGCACTTTCTTTGTAATCTTTGTATTGGCTGTGATTCATTCTGAACTGCTAAAGTCCGTGGGTGAATAGTCACACTGACCTTTTCAGTCATAAGTGGTAGGGAAAAAGGCAGGTGATGGACGAGGCAAAGCTAAATTCCCTCATTACCATGTGTTCTCTCCCCACTTTATCCCTGGACCGCGGCTGTCTTTGTGAACTTCAAAATAATTATTTGGTTGACGTTAAGGCTTTTTCATCGACCTGCTCCCCATCTGCTTACTTGTGGTTAATTGCGATAGCTTGTGAGAGAAGCACTTGTACCGTGCTTCGACGTTGGGTTGTTCTAACTCTGGCGTCACCGTCTCTGTTTGTACTGCTCTCTCTTGTTCACTCCCTCAATTCAATTAATTTTCTCATATTAAATGTGGCCTATTGGCAGGAAACCCCCCTTGATCTCTCTCTTTTTCCCTCTCTCTCTCTCTGGCCCTCTCACTCTTTTATTTCCTCTCCTACTCACATTCTCTCTCTCTCTCTCTCTCTCTCTCTCTCTCTCCTAATGCACGGAGAGAGGTGCTGCCACCCTGCGCGGCGTCTAGCGGTTAATGGAAACTTTCCTCGTCTCTCAGCGTGTCATATGAAGGGCAGGGCAGGAGTATTTCAAACCACTGCCAAATGGAAAAAAAGAAAAAGAGCGCCGACCACCGCGGCAGCCTGAGCAAGGAAGGCATGTTTGTCAACGTTCCTCAGGTCGGTTTCCTGTTTTGACCCGCAGTGTGAAAGGGGAAGGGGCCCTGTCAGGCATCACAGAAAAGGTGCATCATGGCCACAACAGCCACATTTTCCACCCCCCACATTAACTGATGTCATGGCTGATGGTGACTTGAACATTGTTTTCCATGATTCCTCTTAACGTTATGCTATCAACTGAGACTATGTTCTACAGTCTGGTCACTCACTGGGTTTCTTTGTAAATGCCAACTTGTTTAAGGTAGACTATCCATTAGCCTTCACTATGTAAAATTCCACCCTGATCTCCAGTATGTGTGAAACCATAGAAACAGGCTGGCCTTTGTTTCATAAAAGGGGAAAGTGTCCTACAACTCCTACCACATGGCCATTAGGAGAAATACAACACCGCGAAACCCTTGACAAGTCACACACAATTTCGTACCTATATGGAAAAATAGGTTTAAAAAAACGTCATTCGTAAAAGGTTTGACAGTTTAGAGGTCTGAGATGATTTTCCATCAACCGTAATTCATCAGCCTTGCTTTCAAATAAACCTTTTTCTGTTTGAATAGGCACTCTTTGTAAGCGGCAGCTAGACTGTTCAATGCCAGTTTGAGAGTAGGTAGAGGTGTAGTTATAGCAGTGTTTATTGGTACTTTCCCTGCTATTCACAACATAGTTTAAGAAGTTGGAGCACAGTGTGTTGCTACTAGTACAGTGTAGCAACTGAGACTCAACATAGACATTCACACTGTTTCACGATATTGTAGGCCAGCAAGTTAAAATGCTACAGTATGATGGATAGATATGATGACACATGCCCCAAATGGACCAAAATCTACATCCAGTTCGGTTTGAGAGTAAGCAAGTTGACAGTAAGTGGTTCTCTTTGAGAAGTGGACAGTTAACCTAGTTAAAACCAGACCCACTTAAAATGTAGCCGGAGCAGTCCACTCATATTGTATAGCCTAGTTAGAGAAGCTTGGGAGTAGCCTAGTTCCAACTCCCGTAGCCCAATTCCAGAAAGAACCAGCACAGTCAATCTCTCAAAGTCATAAAAACTGGAGAGTGGTGTCAAATTAAGCCACAATGACGTTAGGCTAACGTTAGGGCCTCCCAATGATAGCCTAGCTCAGCATGCTCGTAACCCTGCAACGTCTGCCAAACATTAGCCTTAGCTATGTTTACTGGAATGTGGTAGCATCAGTTGTTTACTCCCTGAAGTCAAACAAGAGCTTCTGAGCTGTCAAGTGTAGGCTGGAGGTCACCACACTAAACGTCCCAGAGCTCTGCTAGTGAAAAACACCTTCACTATAAAAGGGCATGGAGAGAGAGAGGAGTAGGAGGCTGCAACTCATCATCCAAGGCTATTAGCTATACAGTACCTCAGTGGTTTACGCTCTGAACACACATAAACCAATTTCAGCAGGGGCTTGCTACTGTTTGATAAACACCATGAAAAGAACAGGGGCTATGTTATAAAGTCATTGAGAGGACAGGAATACTAACAGAGGCCTTCGTTGGGAAATGGTAGATCTGTTCCATATTATCAGTGGCCGGAGCCATCTCACATAGACAATCATTATTTTCAGCATGACCGCCGCTATCCCACTGACTGACCGGAGTCCGCCCCAGCTCTGTCCCACACCACGGCCAACACCGTCCTCCTCTTCCTCCTCATAGCCTCATGCCTGCCCCCCCTTCTCCCGCAGTGTCTGTCCCTGTGTATGTAGGTCAGAGCCCAGAGAAGGCCAGGCTGTGGAGCAGTTTGGCATTATACCTGTACATTCATAATGAATGATGCCCAGCAATAATGGATGATGGCGGTGGGTAACCTGAGGATACGGAGGGACACAGAGACTGGCGCGGCCCTAGCCTCCTTTTCCCCTCGCCGATAGCCAAGCCTTTCTCAGAAACACTAGAACATGACACTCGTCCCCAACACGGCACAACAGCCAGGCAGCATCAAAAAACAAAGTTTACAAAGAGTTCTAATGAATCCATATTAGATGGCAAACGAACACACACACACACACTGATGTCTAGGGTCGGCATAGTCTGTGCTCATGGGGAGATGCTGTGAAACAGCGTAGAGGAAAAAAGAGGTGAGATTTACCATGGATTTGGACAGTATTGTCAGTTGTAGTGAAAAAAATCTTTGCATTTTAAAAATGACTTTAATACTTCATTAATTACTCTGGACACTCCTAAATAGGCTACAGTTTATCTCAATAACATGAAATACTTTTTTGTTAATGTAATGGGTGAGTTGAACTTCTAATTCATAATAATGAATGTTTTGAATTCATGCCCAAATCCGGTGAGCTGAAATGGAGTACTGCTGAGCTTTTCTGTCATCGAAGACGTCTTAAGTCAGCTGGCCTTGACAAAGCAATAATGTACAGCCCTACAGTACTAACACAGCTGTCCCCATCATAGATAGCCTGCCTGCTACAGTCGTAACTCAAAGCCACAAGCCTTCCCCACTCGACCATTACAGTACAGTAGCAATCAATGACCTGCACTTTTGACAGGCGACACATGCGCTCCCAGCGAGCAGCAGACTAACAGATGGGGAATGGGAGGATATGTGGGGAACAATTAAGCAAGTGAAGCATTTTCTTTCTTGGCAAACTCCCCTCTTCGCTGGAGTTGGCAGTTACAGCTCCAGTCACAGCTGAAGAGGTGTGTGTGTGTGTGTGTGTGTGTGTGTGTGTGTGTGTGTGTGTGTGTGTGTGTGTGTGTGTCAATCGGTGCATAACACTGATGGATGAACATTAGACACGGTGAAAAGACTAGACAGGACAGTACAAAGACAAGAAAGTGCAAATGAACAATAAAAAAAAAATAATACACTGTTGCAACCCAATATACAAAATGGTGTGCGATGAGTATATATAGTATGTGTATAGAGTGTTAATGTATGTGTGGTGCTTTATATACAGTACAATGTGTGTCCCGTTGTGATATGTGTGTGCAGTGCGAGCCTATGTACAGTACAGTCAGCTGTCATGTGCAAGTAGTGTAAAAGGGACAGAGTCAGAGTGTGTCTGTTTGAGCGTGCGTTTGGCTGACCATATGCAATGTCTTTGTGTGTTTTTATTTCTCCTGTACTCTCCCTTCTCCCTCACCCCTGAAGAAAATGTCTATCTATTTAATTAAAATCTCCACACTTCCAAGTGCACAAACATTGAATTTTAGACCAAGGAGGCAATCATCGCAGAGCGCGACGGCCTGAGCAGATGTATGCATCAAAGCCAAGCAAGGAGAAAATAAAAGGGCTCCCATCATGCTTTGCCAGATTTTACGGAGAGTCTGGCTGGTAGAGTGAACCTGACAGAAATCGATCTGAAATTCAAAGGGTGATAGAAAACGCATCATTCATGACTCAGCTGTCTAGCAGTTAGAAAGAGCTGGGCGAGGAAGAGAGAGAGAGAGAAAGAGAGAGAGAAAGAGAGAGAGATTCAGGACTAGAAAACAACATTCTACTAGAATGCTTAGCAAGAAACATCTTTACAGTTGTCTCGATCTCTTTACATTCTTGCAGTAGATAGAGTAGGCTGTGTATACGCTGACTGTGCTCTTTTGATCTGTACCCTTGAGTTGTAGACCACGTCACCGTGTGCTCCCCCTCACCCCAACTTTTCTTCCATAAGTGGTTGAAATGTAAAATACTACTCAGAGGTCATAGGAAGGTAAAATCAAAGAGAATGTATGCATAGGATCTCTCTCTCTCTCTCTCTCTCTCTGCACATTAAAAAACCAATCCCAATTTGCACGCCTCAATTGGGTCAGGCAGTGTTAAATTACTAGGAAAAGGTCCACCCTCAATCAAGGATAAGGTAAGGAATTTTCCTATTGGGTGAATGATGTTGGGAGGGTACAATGTGACACTTGAAGGTGAAGATGATGAGTGATTCACCCATCAATCTGATTGAACGTGACACCAGAGTTCCTCCTGATTGGACATTTAGAGCCTGTGACAGTGACTGATGAAATCATCATCGGCGCGTTGCACACCGCGGCACCTTTGGACCAGACCACCTTAGATTAAACACCCATTGCATCTTGGGTAGGCACGCATTAGAGGGGAGAGGCAGAGGTGTGTGTGTGTGTGTGTGTGTGTTGGGGGATAGTATGGTGACGTCATCCCAAAAAATGTATCCTCTTACGAATGTACAGACACATGTCAACCCACAGACACACAAACACACACACACACACGCAAACACACACACACAAACACACATACATCCTGGCATCCCAGGGGATAGAGAAATTTGATGAGAACGGTGACTTCATCCAGATTACAGTCAGCTCACCTCACAGTCCATTTCAATTTAGTAATAAGGGGACGGCTTAACGCTTCTGAACACTGCTCAACACTGCTCTGTCTGTGCACTATGCCCCCCAGCACAGAGATGCAATCAATCACAATATTCACTGCCTCAACCCCCAAAACAAAGAATTGACCAAGGGACGGAATATTTGTTTCACAGAATATGGAACGTATCCAGTTAATCCTTTATTCTTTTATACGTTTCACATGTTTGAGTTCATTCAGACTGCTGTCAGTGGCTGTAGGAATGGAGCCATCAGCCGGATTAGAACCTGTGCAGCTGGGGACAACATTCTGTCACGAGATGTCCGGTCTTCAAATCCGGGCGTGTCTCGCGTGCCAGATTGACGCCGTTTATAACACAGATGCATCATGGGAGCCCACTTGACATTGTAACCAAATGGGTCACTTACAGTCGTATACCTAATGGCCTGATGAGATGTCCGGTGTTAATCCACCGTGATGTGATTGATGCGTCTTTCAGCAGCGACCTGTTTGTGCGTGTGTGTGTTAGTGTGGTTGTGTTAGTGGGCATCTGTGCACGTTAGTGCGTGTGTGGTTGTGTTAGCGTGTGTCTGACTTGACTTGTGTGGTTGTGTGTGTGTACAGTAATGGCACATTACCACGCTGCCATCGGTTCTTGACTTTTGTCCTACTGGAGACTTCTACTGTATGACTAACAGGAGGTAACCCTGGAAAGCTACGAGTCGCTTCCCGGACGCGTCCTCTTCTCTGGGGCCGGTGAAACTGGATACGGGGGGAGTCAGTGGTACCCTTGAGCACAAAACACTTTATAAATAACTGAGAGAGGCACATGCCCAAGGCTCATTAACATTAACACATACAAACACACACACACACACACACACAAATGCACGCACGCACGCATGCACACACACACACACACACACACACACACACACACACAGCCCCCTTGGTTCCCCTCGGCCAAAACATCTCAGTGTTGTTAAACCAGTGTGTGTGACTGTGTATATATGCATGTGTGCCTGTATATATATATTATGTGTGTGTGTGTGTGTGTTTGTGTGTATGTGTGTGTGTGTGACATAGATCCTTTGCTCAACCCAAGATGAGTAAGGCTCCTAAAATAGACATGTAATATAGCAACACTTCCTCTGTCCACCACCCCCCCCTCCACACACACACACACACACACACACACACACACACACACACACACACACACACACACACACACACACACACACACACAACACACAAACACACACACACACACACACACACACACACACATACACACATAATAGGATCGCCTGGTGAAATGAGTTCTCTGCCTTTGACCCATCCTGTGCCGCCAGGAGCAGTGGGCACCAAGGGGGGTCAAGCCCGGGGGCCAATCAGAATGCTGTGTCCAGTCCTGGTCAGGGACGGACAGGAGAGCCATCTGTTCCTCTGCATTTTTCTCACATTGGGTTTCATTCCTGTGCAAGAATCGAACCCAGGACCTTCTTGCTGTGAGGCAAGTCACTGTGCCACCCATGAGCAATTTGGGGTTCAGTGTCTTGCCCAAGGACACACACATATTTTGGCCCACTGCCAGGGGCTGGGATGAAACCGGGTACCTCCGAAACCCAGCCGGCTGCTCTACCTCCCGAGCTGCGCGCTGCCCATATGGACTACATGTTGCAACAACTTCTACATGCTCTTAATATAATTAATAAAGGAGAATGGAGACCATAAACTAACCACTAATGATGGATAGGGTTAACATGGGCCTCCTCACTCTTGTAGTGGTGAAGGGAATAATAAAATGGAGGTCTAAGGAGGAGATTTCAACAGAGAGAGGGATGAGAGGAAGGGATGAAGACGATGATATTTGACAGATTTGAGACAGTGGGGAAAAAAAAGACAGAGAGAGGGTTTTTCCTCAGTTCCACAGCTGAAAAAAGAGCAGCTAAGGAGATAGGGAGAGAGAGAGACAGAGAAAGAGACAGAGAAAGAGAGAAAGAGACAGAGAAAGAGAGAAAGAGACAGAGAAAGAGAGAAAGAGACAGAGAAAGATAGAGAGACAGAGAAAGAGAGAGAACAATGTTCCCGTTCTTTCCACCTGGTTGGAGTTTCAGGGGACCCTGTGAAGCTAAAGGAAAGAGAGAGAGAGAGAGAGAGAGAGAGAGAGAGAGAGAGAGAGAGAGAATGTGTGTGTGTGTGTGTGTGTGTGTGTGTGTGTGTGTACTGTGGAGTGGTTGTTGGCTCCAGGCTATAGGGGGCTGTCCTGGGCTGACCTCAGGCCAGTGATAACATCATTACTCTGCTGAGAATCGCAGGGCTGCTACCTCTGCTGCTCAGCCTGCCGTTGCCTTGGAAATGTCCCTGTGCCCAGTACATTCCGCCAGAGCTACAGTGCAAGTGGGCATGGGAGCAGTGTGTGTGTGTGTGTGTGTGTGTGCGTGCGTGTGTGTTTATGTGTGTGTGTGTTTATGTGTGTGTGTGTGTGTTTATGTGTGTGTGTTTATGTGTGTGTGTGTGTGTGTGTTTGTCTATAAGAATCTGTAAATATAATGTGTATGTGCTTCAAAAGATGTGTAATGCTTTTCTGTGTGTGTGTGTGTGTGTGTGTGTGTGTGTGTGTGTGTGTGTGTGTGTGTGTGTGTGTGTGTGTGTGAAGGCTGAAAGGAGTGGGTCCCATGATACAAACTGCTCAAGGGAAGGAAATCACAGCAGGAGAGAGTGTGTATGTATGTGATGAGAGAGAGAGAGAGAGGGGGGGGGCAGAAAAAGAGAATACAGTAGCAAGAGAGGGAGGGAGGGAGGGAGAGCGGTGTGTGTGTGTGTGTGGTGGGGGGGAGGGGTGGATACATTTCTTAAAGCCAAGGCCATTTAAAGTATTCTCCTCACACTGGTCATAAACCAACAGCATTAGATGGTCCATTCCCCATATCGTTAAATGATTCATTGCCTGTTAGCCCTGAAGAAGGTCCTGTGTTGACCGAAACATGTTGGCTTTTTTAATTTTTGAGCAGCCATGATTTAATAAAGGCTTTTTAATATATCCTTTCCCCTCATTTTTTTTTACTATTTGGAGTGCCTGGATTTATCCTCGTCTGTTTGGTAACCTAAGTTACCTGTCCAAGAGCACCCAACCAAATATGAACATTACTGGACTATGATTAGAGCCATCCAGTGATTTTGCTCTAAATACAATTGCCAATTTAAATGTCTGTCGTGGGATACTGCCTGTCATTCCAATGAATGATTGGTGTGTGTGTATGTGTGTGTTTGTGTGTGTGTGTGAGAGAGAGAGAGAGAGAGAGAGAGAGAGAGATAGAGATTTGCAAATAACTTTGTGAAATGTGAACTTTTCTATTAAATCCCCAGTTCTTTCTCTGTCATTTTCAGGGTGTAATTCGTTAATGCTCTATTTATTTGCCTCCATCTTGATGCAATACTGTTTCCCAGCCAATTCTATAAATGTCTCATCCTCCCCTCTCCATCTTTCTAACATCTCCCTCTCTCTCTCTCTCTCTCTCTCTCATCCTGGTAGGCTGTGTGTGTGTGTGTGTGTGTGCGTGTGTTTGTGTGTGTGTGTGTTTGTGTTGCTGATACAGAGGTTCAGAGAAGATTTTACGAGCCACTGCGCTGACGCCCAGTATTTTCCGCTCAAAAACGCTTTCAAGAAATGTCTCAAATTAACAGAGAGCTAGCCTTGGCCCTCACTCAGGCAGCGTGTGTGTGTGTGTGTGTGTTGTGTGTGTGTGTGTGTTGAGGGAGTGTGTGTGTGTGTGCGTGTGTGTTGTGTGTGTGTGTGTGTGTGTTGGAGGATGTGTGTGTGTGTGTGTGTGTGTGTGTGTTGTGGGAGTGTGTGTGTGTGTGTGTTGGGGGTGTGGCTATGTGTGTGTGTGTGTGTGTGTGTGTTGGGGGTGTGGGTATGTGTGTGTTTGTTGAGGGGGTGGGTATGTGTGTTGGGGGGTGGGCATGTGTGTGTGTGTGTGTGTGTGTGTGTGTGTGTGTGTGTGTGTGTTGGGGGGGTGGGCATGTGTGTGTGCATGTGTGTGTGTGCGTGTGTGTGTGTGTGTGTGTGTGTTGGGGGGGGGTGGGCATGTGTGTGTGTTGGGGGGTGGGTGTGAAAAAGACCAACTAATAATGAGAAACAGGTCAACCTGGTTACTCTACGTCCTGAGATATTGCATTATAGTTTGTTATACATTTGTTTTCTTTGTCTTCCTGGAACCCACAAGTTGGCAAAGCAATTCTGTTCCATTTTCCTCTTCCAGGGGTACTGATCGATGAGCATCCAACTGTAAATCACAATCAACCACTGGAGGACTTGGGTGTTGCTCCCCCCTGAACGCACATCTGTGTTGTGTTCAGAAGGTGTGAAAATGGGAGGTAACTTCACCAATAAGTACACACACATTTCTTTTTCCATTGCTAAATGCTCTATGTTGTGCCTGTTGAACATGACTCGGTTTGCTATAGTTGACCACCGACATTGAAAAACAGACAAATTTAGATGATAGAAACTGAGATCAGAATTGAGAGGCAGAGAGGAGGATAGGGAGTTTGTGGCGGATGTGCTTTTCAGGATGATGTCACAGGCCACAGGGATTAGTATCCTGCTCTGTGTGTGTGTATGTGTGTTTGTGTGTGTGTGCAGGTGTGCGCAAGGATTCAGCCTGCATCAGCAACTTTCTAGCAATATAGTGTGTGTGTGTGTGTGTGTGTGTGTGTGTGTATGTGTATGTGTGTGTTGGGAGGGGGGGGGGGTGGTGACAGTCCCTAAAGAACCAGCAGAGAGAGGGGGGTTATAGCACTAATAATGATGTTATGGGCGGTGGAGAGGAGGAGAGGAGGAGAGGAGGAGAGGAGGAGAGAAGGAGAGAAGGAGAGGAGGAGAGGAGGAGAGGAGGAGACGAGGAGAGGAGGAGAGAAGGAGAGGAGAAGAGGAGGAGAGGAGATGTCAGATGGAGGAGATGCACAGCACAGGTTCACCTGGTAAAGTAAAACTACACGGGACGCTATCCAACACCACACTGAGCTCAGTTCCTTTTAATTCCAGTCAAATATGTAATGGAATTAGGCCGACACAGTGTTTGCGTTGCAGAATCCACGTCTGAAGCATTGATCTGGTTGAAATTGTTAAGGGGAGTTTGTTCTAAACGACCCACCTGGGCGATGAATAGACTGAGTAGAGAGCAAATAATAGATTGAGCTCCAATTCACACACACACACACACACACACACACACACACACACACACACACACACACACACACACACACACACACACACAGAAAGAGAGAATGCTCTTTTTTTCTTTCAGCGGATCAAAAGCCCCACAGACTGCAGATCGCAGACAGAACAATGTGCGTCTGTCCCAGTGATGACACAGATGCCTCGCCGGCACGTGACATGTGACAGGCATTCATTGAGCAATGGAAACATGGTGTACGGGTCACAAGCACACAATGACCAGTGATGGAGTGAGGGGCGGGGGGGGGGGCAGAGGGAGAGAAAGAGAGAGAGGGAGAGAATATTTCATGTTAAAGAGAAAAGAAAATGCCCCAACTAAGAATGTGTGTGTGTGTGTGTGTATGTGCGTGTGTGTGTGTTTGTGTGTGCGTGTGCACGTCAGTGGTGGTTCTAGGGGGTGGCAAGGAGTGGCAGTTGCCCAGTTGCCTCCCTATTTGTATGGGGGAGATCACCTGGAACCCCTGCCACCCTTTTGCCAGCCCAGGTAAAACTTGCTAGAGTCGCTACTGATGTGCGTGTTCGGTGTCTTTGTGTGTTCAGCTCAGTTCAGCCGAGTGTCTGAGGAGATGAAGATGATGATGATGACTGAAATTGGACAGCAGGCAAGAGGGAGGCCACACCCCAGGGAGAGAGCAAGGCATGGTGGGATTGGTGGTGTTGAATAAAGTGGAGTCACTCAAGGCCATTGATGTCTGAAGCACCGGGCGGTCGTGCTAATCAATAGTGAACTCACTGTAGGCTACCCTGAAACGAGGAGGGACCCCCTGAAACGCAGCAGCGCAAGTGGATCGAGTGACTGCGTTGAAACTTGGATCGTTACATTTGGTTTTCGGTGTGTTTTCCACCTGAAAAGAGGGAAGTGGGTGTACCTGGAAATGAGCATGTACTGTAATCATCTCATTACAGCCTGAGTGTGCTGCTCTGTGTTTGATTAGGAACATGTGAACAGTGCAAGGGTTATACTGCAGGGCACCGTTCGCTCGTCTGAAGCTCGCACCGCGATACGAGATGACGGGTAAGTAAGGAGCGTCACAGGGGACATACCGTAAAGGAAACTGTCCGACTCCATTCCGTCCACAGATTTGTCCCCTGATATATAGCACCGTATAGGGGTTGACTTCAGACCGCAGACACAGGCCACCCACACAGCCAACTGAAGCCCAGACTCTTGTGTAGGAGTGAGAGAGACTGATTGCATTTCTCTATAAAGCGCTGCCCTGCCCTCTTGCACATACAAAGCAGAATTGGTTTGACAGCTTTACGAGGTGAAAGGCAATGTTGGTGTAGGACAAACTCAATTCTGTTGGAAGTTATGTTTTGGTACCCCTTTGATTTGGAGGTCTATGTAGCTGTGTGTGTGTGTGTGTGTGTGTGTGTGTGTGTGTGTAGTATATTTGTGTGCTTATCTCTTAGCACATATACAACCTTGACTTTGCGACCTTCAACGTTTTTGTATAAAACGCGTCTTGTTCTGTGTGTACTGTATGAAGACATCAGCACAAAATGGCTAAAGCGCACATTGACACTGGTGTCGCTTGCTTCTTATCAAACAAGAAAAGACAGTGAGGTTTGAGGAACAGAAATGCTTATCTAAATATAATATCACCAGCAGTAGTCTACACACACACACACACACACACACACACACACACACAAACACACACACACGAAAAACACATACAAATCTATAATAGCTACTTCAATTACAAATAATCTAATTTCACATCGAAACCCTTTTTCCCAAATAACGTAAATACTTCTTTATAAGGTCTAGCAAGTTCAAGGACTGCTTGTAATAAAAATATGGTTTAGATAAATATATATATATATATATATATATATGTGTCCATGTGTGCTTGCATGCGTGCGTGCATTTATGTGTGTGAAAGAGAGAGTATGTGTGCAGTCTGATATGTTCAGTATGTATGAGAGACAGAGAGAGATTTGGAGATGTATGAAGGTAAGAGGTGCTGCTGCTTATGTGATCACAGGGACCACTTCCTCTCCACAGGCCTCTCCTTCCTGTTGTGTTGCCATGGTCTCCGCACAAAAGAAGACAAGTAACTCTCCTCCAGGAAGCCATTCATAATTGATTGGCAAGTGGCTTAATCAGCCCTAAAGCCGCCTGGCAATTCAACAGCAGACTATAAATAACTCATTACGCTAATTATTGCATGTGCGCACAGAGGCTAGCAAAAACATACCCAAGCATGACTGTGAGTTTCAACGCAGAGGCAGCATGGCATGTCTATCAACCTCAATTATGCCATAGCACTAAAGTCGCCCCTCTTCTGCCTAGTCAATGGTTAAGAACAGTTTCGATAGCTCCTGGAAACGGGTTTCTCGAACTCATCGACACAAAATGGCAGCCTTCTGACTGATTTACAATGGGTAAGCAAAGACAGATTGGCCTCCTTGAAAATAGAACGTTGGAATCTCCCTTGTGCATGACGCAGACGGTGAGGGTGATTGGATGTGACTCGGGCCAATCAGAGCTCTATGAACACTGTCAAGAACTCTCCTGCCGTGGCTCTGACACATATCAATACCACTTTCTGTCTTTGATGTGATCCTGCTATCTAGGCAGCCAGGGGGGACAGGGGAATACTGATGACAGCCCTAAAGTGAAGAGAGAGAGGGTCCACTCAAGAGATCTAAGAGCTTTGGTTTTATATGGGAGGCAATATGGTTCTTACTCTGACCTATCTTCCTGTCAATAGCACTCTAGCCCTCCCTCCACTCACTCCAAGGACGAGCTCGGCTACGTCCTGCTAATGACAGGAAGTGCTGATATTGCACAGGAAACAACATGGGCCTTTGAGTGCTGTACACAAACCCAGTGGTAGTACATGGCTGTCCAGTACCCCCCCCCCCCAAAAAAAAAAAAAACATGTTAAGAGGTCGAAATAAACAATAACAAAAACAGGTTGAAAATAGTTTGAAAATAAACCCAGACCTCCATACAGTGATGCACTGATATATGAAATATCATGAAGGCTTCAGATAAATAAATAAATAAATAAATAAATAAATAAATAAATAAATAAATAAATAAATAAATAAATAAATAAATAAATAAATAAATAAATAAATAAATAAATAAATAAATAAATAAATAAATAAATAAATAAATAAATAAATAAATAAATAAATAAATAAATAAATAAATAAATAAATAAATAAATAAATAAATAAATAAATAAATAAATAAATAAATAAATAAATAAATATTAATGATACCCCCCACACACACACATACTCTCCCCCCCCGGTCTGGTCTGTGAGTCCATCTGTGTGCATCCATCTGTATTCCTGGACAGGATGGACAGTGAAAGTTTGGCTTTGTTTAAATGCCCTCTGGGAGCTTCCTGGCTGGACTCCACTTATTTATTCATTTTTAAAACATCACTATGGCTTAACAATGGTCCGAGTACTAGTAGCACAGATTAAAGCCCGCCAAAGTACTCTTGGGGTCTGTCAGTACGAAGCTCTTTGGTATCGAGACCACTTGCTGCCTTTGTTGTAGTATGTATGCGTATGTAATTAGGTAGGAAGGTAGTATTAATCACCTGTTGTAGTGTGTATGGGTATGTAGGTAGTTAGGAAGGTAGTATTAATCACCTGTTGTAGTGTGTATGGGTATGTAGGTAGTTAGGAAGGTAGTATTAATCACCTGTTGTAGCATGTATGGGTATGTAGGTAGGTACAGTAGGAGGGTAGAATTAATCCTGGGGAGAAATTGCAGAAGTGTGGTCTGGGTTTAGAAATAGCCGGGGTCAATGGCTCTTACACAATGCTCAGTAATCTGGGTAAAAGCACTGATATAAGATTGCTGGTGAAACCGAGCCGAATTGCTTAGACTCACTCATCAGTATAAATACTGAGCAATGCAGTGACTAGACTGGATGTGAAAATGAATGCCAAACAACGCATAATGATCTAATGTGTCAGACTCTCTCTTTAATTAATTCAATTATGTCAAATGAATGAGTAGATATAACGGATCAAAACGATCAATTAGTAACGCTATTATATGCCAGTCTGATCGTAACACTACGGACACTCGCCTCTCTCTAGAGCTGACCGTGCAATGTTGCTCTATGTGTGATTTCCCCTCAGGGTTTTATAAAGTACATACCTACTGTACCTTCTGTATGCTTATCTCTACCTTCTGTCTCCAGAGAGGGCAGTACAGAGGAGATGCAGTGTGCAGAATCATGCTGGTATTGACATAAAGTGGGCAGAAATGCCAACCACTCAATAGCCTCTGTTCTCTGGTAGAGAGATGAAGGGGCTGGAAGGCAGACCTGTGGGGGACATTCCCTGCCTCGGCCAATATGTCATAGGCCTTTTATATAAACAGACATGTTTGTGCATGCGCACGCACACACACACACACACACACACACACACACACACACACACATACACACACACACACACACACACTGTGAACAGAGAAATACAGTTTGGCATGGCATTTCTGTGTTGGGCAACAGCTTACTTAAACAGGGAGATCTAATCATGTCAGACATTATAATAATTTCTATGTAGCACAGTTGCTGGTCATAATCAGTTCGATTAAAAGCTTAGGACTGGATTTGTTGAATCGGTACCACCCTCCCTTTGTGATTCTTCTCTGATTGGACCAGACCCCATGGCGCACAGGGGAGGCATGCTGGGACATTAGGAAAATGTTCATTTCATTTTGGGCAAACAAACCCAGATTTTCCAATACATTCTGACTCATTTAAAGCAGTCTTATTTTAGCATTTGTTTCATGTCAATTAAGATCACAAATCTTCAGCCTTTTTTTTTTTTTTTTTACAGCTTGTCACAAATAATTATTGTGGGGAGTCTCATTGGTAGTAATTTCCCTTAAATGTCATGGCTTTCTTTGAAAATGTAAATGTGTTCCCGTCTGTCGTGGAGGAAGGAGAACCACAGTGAGCCCCCTTCATCTTAACCAATGGGAGGAGAAGCGAGGGTTAGGGGGGTGGTGGCCTCAATATTCCAATTTATACCAGATATCCATCATGAGGCCTGGTTCTGCAGTCAAACGATCTAGCTCCTTCCCCTGCAGTCCGCTTTGTCAGTTTAATAAATGACCCCAGGTGTATTCGGATGAGAGGAATGAATCAGTGTGACACGTAGCGCAACAGAGAAATATAAATGCAGTCTATTTATAGGACCCCATCGCGAATGTACAAATAATTACGCAACCGTGGCCAGTGACCTTATTTCGCTAACCTCGGGGTAACACATGCCAGTGTGCCATCACTGAATTATGAATATACATAACATATATCACGGTCAGACTTGTAGCCAAACAAGACGGATGACAAAGTGGTGAGCTGGTCTTGAAAGAGGAAATTGCAACTGAATATCAACATTTTCATCTTGGAAGGTAGGCTCCATGGTGCCTAACCATAAAAGTCGTTTCTTGGAGAGTTGGGACAACATGTTCATTTGAGGTGCATCAAAGGGAGTAACAAGGAGCTTTGGAAGTAAAGGGGGATGGAAAGAGGGGATGGGGGTTGGAAGAGAAGACTGGGAGGAGGGGGAAAAAGGACCCAAGAGGGTGACACGGGTAAGTTATTTCCTTTTCCTGAGGTCTTTGCCAAATATGGCCATGCTGCTGGAAATAAGTATTTTTCCGACCCTGAGAGCTAACGCCACTAGTCGTTTGGGTCGAGACTCGGTCAGGATACACCAAAGACACATATTGCTAGTCCCAAGGAGGGTAATTTTAGCCCAGTACCAACCTCTGACACCGAAAGAGGTCCAAATCTCCCAGCATGCACAGTGGCCCCCGCCGTGGAGCCGGCCACGTCCCCATCTGGCACTGCCGCTCCCCTCCCAGGGTGCACAGCGGTATACAAAGCACTCTGGGAGTCGGGTGCAGACAGGAGGCAATGTAGTGATGTTGCTTTGATGAAACAGGGGAGTCCAGAGGAAGGAAGGGGGGAAGCGTGGGGTTGTTCTTCCCAGAACAGACACTGTTGCTTTAGGGGATTAAAGGAGCTGTCAGTCAGGGTAGCTGCACCAATGGAGAAACAGCACTATGAGGACCAAAGGGAATGTGTGCACTGTTCACACATTGTAGGTGGTTATCATAACACACACATTGGCATGAACACACGCTCACTCCCTCACGCGCACACGCGCATACTGTACACACACACACACACACACACTGTTCCATGACCCTGACCTTCTGCAGCGAAATCTAGCGGCTGTGCATCATAGTCCCCAGGACAGGGCAGTGTGTGTGTGTGTGTGCGTGTGTTGTGTTGTGTGACGTAACTTAAGCCTTCACTGTGCCCCGATTCTGCACAGCTGTTCTATTACAGATTACAATACGTCATCATTCTACTTTCAACCCACAACCAACCCCCCACTACACATATACATCAAATCTGACACAAAATGACTTGGATGATGTCATGCATTTCTCTCTCTCTCTCTCTCTCTCTCTCTCTCTCTCTCTCTCTCTCTCTCTT
Source organism: Borostomias antarcticus (assembly GCF_949987555.1). Classification (NCBI taxonomy): domain Eukaryota; kingdom Metazoa; phylum Chordata; class Actinopteri; order Stomiiformes; family Stomiidae; genus Borostomias; species Borostomias antarcticus. Next base: position 13,074,737 of record NC_140246.1, read on the forward strand.
TCTCTCTTTCTCTCTCTCTCTCTCTCTCTCTCTCTCTCTCTCTCTCTCTCTCTCTCTCTTTCTCTCTGATGAAAGTATTGACTATCCTTGAGCACATTCAACAAGATACACTTCCAGCCTCCGCTCTCTTTCAATCCTGTCTATCTCGGTCTTCCATATATTTCTCACTCACTCTTTCCCTCCTCATCTTATTCTCCATCCGCTCTCTCCCTCTCTTTCTGTATTCTATTCTTCCTCTCTCTCTATCTATCTCTCTCTCTCTCTCTTTCTCTCTCTCTCTCTTTCTCTCTCTCTCTCCCCACCCCCTTCTATCCCTCTCTCTCTCAGACCCACACATCTAAAGGACTGCATGGAGGGCTTCCAAAACACAGCACAACCTCTGGCCAGATGTTAGGCCTTTGTACAGGGAATTCGCACCAGAAAAAGCTTTCTGGAAAAACTCAACTCTCTGTTTTGGAGGAAACCAGGAATGGGAAAATAGCACATTTCCACAAAGCTTTTTTCACTTAAGAGCCTATGTCTTCAACACATTTGCGAACTGGGATTTTCCAAAATAAAACAATGAGAAAGCACATTTTCCGTAAACACTGAGAGCTCCATCCAATGTGTCCAAATGAAGGTTAAGAGTTTGTGCGTGTGTTTGTGTGTTTGTGCGTGTTTGCATGTGTGTCTGTTTGTGTTTGACATCCCTCCATTCACTACTTCAGTGACATTTATTCACAAAGGTGTGGTACACAAGGTTAACACGCTGAAAACATACTGAAAAAACACAAAACACAATATTGGACAATGCTGTTTCCCCCTCCAGCTCTTCTTATGTCCTGCCTGTGATGACGCCACACGCTTTGAAAAGAGTATCTTTCCGAGAGACCCATTTCCTAGAAGATGAGAGACATTTTTTGACGGGATTGTATCAACTTACCTCAGACGGAGGTGGGGGGGGCTGGTTTTTCTTAATCACAGCTTGACACACCTACAGTCGCCTGACAAGGTCTTTGTGAACCCACAGGCCCCCTGTTGCTGAACAAACAACATGTTGTGGAGGAGAGGAGAGCAGGGGAGAGAAGGAGAATGGGAGAATGAGAAATGATGGTGAGAAGCACACAAGTGTGTATCATGTCTCTCTCTCTCTCACACACACACACACACACACACACACACACACACACACACACACACACACACACACACACACACACACACACACTATGCCAATGACAGAGATCTGACCAAATGCCTCTACTCTCTGCAATGCACTTTCATCCAATTCCCTAGCATGACTTCTGCTTAACAGGCCGACGGGTGAAAATAATAAAATAGAATAGAATAGAAGGTTTATTTTGCCATGTGTAACAAGTACGGATACAGGTAAATTGGAATTCTTGTAATTGCATGTCCTTACAGTATATTATCAGTGCTAATCAGTTCCTCATTACAGTCCTACAGTAAGTACTCAGCTAGACATTCAAAGGTTCCCAAACAAGCTGACACAAACACACACACTTCACAGACCGCATGTTTAATACACTGTACACTCTAGGATGGATCAAAAGATACAGTGGTGTTTCAGATGTCACACACACACACACACACACACACACACACACACACACACACACACACACACACACACAAACTCATATACGTACACAGGAGATTACAGTACTGCCACAATTCGACTCCAGTGTAATAGTTTTCTAGGCAAAGCCGGAGACAGACAGACACAGCAGCAAAGCAAATGATGATGTCATCCTCCTCCGCAGTCTCACTGAACGGCTTCCAATCCAGTTTGCCTTGTTGGTTTGATCAACACAAAGAATTTCTGCTTGGATCACCACATGAATGGAGCAATCTATAAACCTAATCATGAAAAACTAGTTTGGCCTCATTACCTTGCAATCACTGTTGTCCCACAAATAGATAAACAAGTGACATTTTTGTGTTGAAAAAGCCTAGGAACAAATGACTGACTCAACAACCACTCACACATCTGATAAGGACAAGACAACTGTGGTGTAATTTCATCAATTGAACGGCCGAATAATTATTTCAATCCAAACTCAGAATGCTAATATAATGTTCGGTTAGTTAGTTCCTAATGATTTTCTTTCAACAACTGCCTGCATACTGTACTGCTCGGGGAACATCTGAACGCATACGGTGTGACTGTGTGTCAATCTGTGTGTCTGTGTTTTGAAAATAGACAATTTATGTACACAGCAGGATTCACAGCATGCCTGACTGTAAAATGTGAAAAAGAAAAATGGCTTTCGGACGCAGGTCATTTTCTATGGCTAAGGCATGTACGTACCACACTGTGCATGTGGTTCTTTAGATTTCCAGGTCACACTACACAGCAAAAATCTGAGTGTTGAAATTTGAGGGTTAAACATGTCAGAGTTGATTTTCAATCCCTAAGTGTAATTGTAACACCTTTTGATTTAAATGGTGTTCAGTGTTCAGAGTTATTTGACAGGGTCGATGACATTAGTGTTACCCAACTCCCGAAGTCCCGTCCCCTTGGTTACTGTAATAGCACATTTATGGAATAATAGTTCTGAAATATCAGATCGAGGCAGACAGCAAGGACTACAATATGCATTTGAGAGCTACATTAATATAATGTACATATAATTTGTCGGCGGAGTATAGACCTTATTTGCAAACCCTGGAAGTACCTATGAAGACGGGGCAGCTGTGTCTAGTGTGTGCTAGTTTAGCTGAGCACATTTATGGCTTAATCACGATACGAAGAAAAAATAAGTTTCATCGGAGGTGTGGATCCATACAAAATTGACATAGTCGCCATGAGTAAAGATCACTCATTATTGCCATTATTTATATCAGGACATTTATAACTATATTGTGCATACAGTAACGTTATCGGCAAGGCTTGTACTGTATAAACACTGGTGCTACAGTAGCTACACTCTACCAGGCAGATTAGCTGCACCAGGCTATAGTGATTCTCATTCTGCCGACGTAGCTCCGCGAGGCGTGCTTCTGTCGCCGTGAGGGAGCAGAGCGCCAGGGTTGACAGTCTTGTACTAGAAGGACCTCCCTACCTCATGTCAAGCTACCCTTCTCCCCTCCACTTCAGGGAGTTTCATGCAGTGTTGCCAACTTGGCGACTGTCGCTATACATTATCTGTCGACTTTCCAGACCCCCTTGGCGACCTAAGTTTATTTTATTCAGAGAGTTTATTCAGACTATGCATCTTTTAGCTAGGCTACTACCACCACTAGCTACGTTAGCTAGGTTAGCTAGTTAGATAGCTACAGCGTTAGCTAGCAGAGAGAGGGCTGTAGCTATGGAGCTTATGACAGCTGAACATTTTTTAAACAAAAGCTTTATATGCCAAACTACTAAAAAATATTTTGATTGTGATACATTTCACAGGAGAGCACACTGAGACTGATGAGATAACACCCTGTGCTTCCCATCCTGGAAAAGCACATTTATCATAGTTTTTCAAACGCATTTACATATGCCCCTTTGACTTCCATTGTAGTCCAGTGAGAGCCTGCAGAAAAACAGCAGCTAACTCAATAATGGAATAATCAGTGAAATTATGGTTTTTGTGTTTCAGGTTCATGGTAGACAGACCACAAATAGGACTAAATGTCCAAAATAGCACATGACCGCATTAATTCAACATCAGACTTTTTGTTATGTAGAAAGAACAGTTATGATGCATTGTGGCTGCTTACTGTACAGTATGTTGGTGCTGGCACTGAGGAGCACTATGCAAGCAGAAAGGCAGGCTAAAACACAGTACACTAGTACAGTGCACTAATACATTTCAACTCTTATTATGGATACATGGACGGTAAATGTCAGTGGTATGACATATACAGTATATGTAACACATGACCAAAGGTGTAAAACCTGGTAAGTAAAAATACTAACCATGTATTTGATCCACCCCCTGCACTACACCCATGCACTATATAATGGAGGAAGCAGACTTGAAAACTTAGTTTTACCCTAAATGTAAGACAGTTGTGAAAGTAGGCAGACAGCTGCAGCCTGGGAATACTGTACTGAGAAAAGAGGTATGTGTCCCTCCCCCTTTCCCCCTCAGGAACTTCCCTTCCGTATTCAGGCCAAACCCTACCCATCCACACACACCTACAAAATGCCCTGGTACAGACCAATATGTGTGTGATGTGGTGAGTGTTCTGTGTGGGTGGGTGTGTTCAAGCCCATTAAAACCTGACGTACTTGTAGCTGTTCATGCACATAGCTGACCACGCTATTCATTCATCTGTCACAAATCATTGAAATTAAAGGTTTCAGAGCGGTCTGCACAAACACCATACATCTGCTTACAAAGCTACAGACAGATTTTCCGTCTGTGTTCACTCCCGCTGTCATTTTCGGCTTGGACTGAAGTCTTATCTGAAGTGACTGTTTATGTTTGACAATACATCCCACTTCAATAATAGAATGTCTGGAGAGGCCGAGGTTAAGTGGTTTGAGCTGTTTGGGAGTCGAGGGCCCCAGTCAGACACTCATCCAGCTGCTACAGTTAAAATGGGTTTTGGCTGGAAACAAAGATAATGCTCTCTGAGAAAAGTGCTCTTGCTGGTGTGATTGCAAAAGTGTGCCTATCAAGGGAGTGCATGTAGTATGTTCATATGTGCATGAACGTACACATGCACCTTGGGAATGAAACCATACTAAATCTACATACACACACACACACACACACACACACACACACACACACACACACACACACACACACACACACATGCGCGCACAACAAGGAGAAAGTGTATTTTGATTTACTTCCAATCCAAAACATGAAACAAACCAAAAGGTTTGGGACGTACTGTAGTGTAGACCCAGCTAGACTGCCGCTTCTGTATCAATCGGATTCTCATAAACCAACATACCTTTGCCTTCTGTGGCTAGCAGGAAACCAGCCACCCCCCCCGGACCACCACTCTTCTTAGTGACTAACTCCTGTTAGTGACCGCTGCCCCTCAAATGGAAAGAGCAATGGTTATAAATCTAAATCTGGATCCAACAGTCAGTCAGTTTCAATCCACTGGCACACGAAGCACACACGGTACAAGTGGAGCGGAGTAGTTACACTTGTGACAAAAACACCCACCCACACACACACATTCATCCCAGACAGCTCATTCCTTAAGTGCTAACTCAAGTACGACAGTGATTGCATAAGGCTCTCTCTCTCTCTCTGTCTCTCTCTCTCAATCTCTCTCACCTATACTAAATACAAACAATAGTCTCACTGCAAGACCATGGAGAACTGACAACCCCCCCAAGAACAACACTGTTGAAGGGTCCCACATTATTACATATATACAAGACCAGAACAACACATGAGAGTACATCCTTTCCTGCTATCCAAAAATACATTTGTGGGGTGGGAGGGTGAGGGGACAATTGCTGGAGCACCTGCAGCGAGGTTCCACACTGCCTGTCTCTGCATCACGGTTCATCAAGCTGGACAAGTGTTAAGTTGTTGCCACGGCCGCATATCATTGTGGGGATATGTGTGGTGGGGATCCACAGATGTGTGGTGGGGCTCCACTGACACGACAGGGCAGGCAACCCCCCCCCCCCCCACACACACACACACACACTATGAGAAAGAAGGGTGAGCAAATGTGTACTCTACAAACACACACACACACAGACACACACACACACACACACACACACACACTGACGCACACCTACCAGCCCCCAACACACAAGATGATCCGATCCCTTGGAACAGCTCCGGCCATTACAATTATTCTGAATTTATCCCAAAAATTCTCTGTCCTCTCACAACAGACATGGATGGTTACTCTAATTACCATGGTTACTCTAATGACCACCAATGGCAGCTTTGCCGTAGGGAGAGTGATCTAAGTGCTATCGTCACTAACTGTCATACAGAGCAGACACAACGAGGCTCGGCTCAGTAAGAACTGTATTAAAAGCTATGGTATACTGTTACTGCTAGCCGTTTAAGCTAACACGATTACCATGTCCTGGATCACGCCCTTTTAGCTAGACAGAAGGCAAAGTTCACATGCATGTCAATTGCTCTGTTTATCTGATGCAGTGACAGAATGATAGAATAATAGATATTCTATATATAGGCCCAGCTATCGCTCAGACAGACATATCACAATAACCTCACAATAAAACTCACTGAACTCATACACCTAACTCATACACCAACTAACAAAACACAGTGCCGACTTGTCTAATGCAAAACACACGTGCAAGCATGTATAAAGTCTTCTAAGAAGTTCAATAACTTAACTCCAGACTCCACTCTAGTGTATCTAGGTCACTTGACTTCATACTGTAGAAGCTGGTTCAGTAAATTAGTTCAAGATAGCACACACACACACACACACACACACACACACACACACACACACACACACACACACACACACACACACACACACATGCCCCCCCCCCACCACACACACACACACACACACACACACACACACACACACACACACACACACACACACACACACACACACACACACACCTCTTGCTCAACCTGCTCCCAATTGGTAAACACTGATGTCTTTGCCAGGCCTTTCTTTGTTGAAGATATTCTTTATTCTTACGGTAAATTAAGGTAAAAATGTCTTTGAGCATGATATACAAGAAGCAGAATAAACAGTCTATGGTTCCTTGAGGATACATGTTCATAAATCCTCCATACAACAACTCCATTGCGACATAAGACACCTATGAGCTAAGATGATGACAAAATATACCCATCATGCACATGAACCCACTGGCCTGTCTGTCAGAGCAAACTTTGCCCCAGGCCAACCCTGAGACAAATCACTGGGTGCTACCTTTGGTCACAGACGCACGCCAAGCTTCATAACTCCACCATGGGACAAATGGAAAGGTGTCATGCTTACTTGACAATTTCATTACCCTTTAACCTGAACAGCTGACATTGCAATTTTTGAGCGGCAAGTGCTTCTTATTGCAAAAATGATTGAATAAGTAGGTTGCATTTTAGTGGCACAACCAAAGATAGCATCGACATGAACAGGACAACATTCCACTGAACAACGTCCAAGCTTTAATTATTTTTCCATTGTAAAAGATACCGTATTGATTTTTGAAGGGGTCCATTATAAGATAAGCCTACCGAGACTGTTATTGTTTTTAGCTGAGGGAAGATTTATTGGGTCTGTCAACATTTTATGGCCTAAGAGGCTGAAAAAAGGATGTTGCTGGGTTAAAGTTGACATCCTGTTGGCAGTTAACATGTTGGAGACCGATTCTCCCGAGAGTATCACAAACAAATTACATGAGGGAATAATAACTGTTTAGCCTACAATGCAAACAATAAAAAAGCAATAAAATGTGGTAGGACAAATATGAATAAACAGATTCCTGTCAGTAAGAATGGCAGGCAGCAATGGGAAAGTGCTTTGCCTTGCAAATAGTCTTTAGTCAGCACATTGTCAGCATATTCTACTATGAATTTAACTTCGAAGTCAATGGTTGAGCCAGCCTCACACATGAAAGTTTTAACAAACAGTGCCAAAGAGCTCCCTATGCTACCCAGCTACACTACTACGGTGAGTTTCTTCGCAGAATTCAGCCTGCTAAAAAGTGGCAAGGTGGAGCAGCTATGCTATGGTCAGCAATACCACACAAGGCATCAAGAGTTTTCCAACTCTGGCTCTGTAGACATAACAAGGGCACAGAGGATAATCAATTATGTCTCTGTGTTATCCTTTCTGTCAAACTGAGGGGAGGAAAATATGAAATGGCTATTGAGAACAGACGTCTTTAGGGGTTCAATGTGGCCGAGCGGCAGGGAGAGGTTTGCAGCCAGACCTTGAAATCAATCATCACACTTGAGTGGCAGGGGAGATTAATTCAGGCATGTGCAAAGGGAGGATGGAAGACAGCACCGAGAAACATTCAGAGGCTGCACGACACAGTCTCTTAGATCTCGACATGGGGACCTCGACCTTTGGGCTCTGCATATATTCTGACAAGGACATGTCGTTTCTAATTGGTCTGCAGGTGTTTCGGTTGCGGTTGTCCATGTTGTTCATGCCGCTTCTGGATGGGTTCTGGCAAACCTCCACAAGCCACTAACTACAGTTTGAAATTGCTTTTCTTCTGGATCGGCCCTGGCAAACCTCCACTACCCAGTAACTAGTTTGAAATTGCTTTTCTTCAAAAGATCCTCTCGCAAGCTCAGCTGCCATGTTCTTAATCAGTGTTTGTGAAGAACATTCTCTGTCGTTTTTTTCCCCCTCTCGTCTTTCTCCAGTTTTGTATTGGTCCCTGCAGCAGCATTACATACTGCTTGGCATGATGAATACTAACCTGTTACATTAAATCAGAATCAGAATCCATTTATTGCAATGCAGTTTTTCAACGTACTAGGAATTTGCTTTCGGTCGTAGTATATAACCTTGAGGCAACATTGGACAGGATGCAGGCATGAGACAGGACAGTGCAAAAACAGGAGAATGCAAAGAGCGAGTACAAAAGGCTAGTGCAAAAAAGGATACGCTAAGAAAAAGAACAATATACAAAAAGTAGTACAGTCAGTGTATATACAGTGAGTATGCAGAGTGTAATGTGTATGTGAATGTGTGTATGTGTGTGCGGCGTGATGTGTGAGTGTGGTGTATCAACCCATAAGACTTGATGCATGGGGTCAGGGATGTATGGGGAGAACACTCTCAAAGTCTCACCTGGAAATTGCTTTATATGAAGCACAAGGTAAATATTCCAACAAAGCAGGATCATGAAAAGGGCAACCTACTGTATGTTGTTGCAAAGAAAGGTTTCTGTGAGGTTACGAACAGACACAGCGTTCTGAAGGCCACAGCGGCTTGGCCTCATGGCAGTATTGGTGGTATTAAAAGTTCAGGATGGCACAGTGATGACAGAGCGGCCAAATGACTCACTGCAAAAAACCAGGCCAGGTCAAGCCTGGCTTATGTGTGTTGGCTGGCTTGTTTCTGTGCGGGACTGGTAGGACGGAAATGTCTAATAAATAAAGATGGGTCTTGTCACCTGGACACATCAGTTCCAATGTTTCCAATGCTAATCCAGCACAATGAGAACGGGATAGCCAGTAAGCTCATGAGCTCACAACAACTAGCAGCAGCTTCCATAACATTAATGGTAGTGGTCAGTGGCTAAAGCAGTTACACTGATGATTCCTGTAATGTTAGCTATTTTGCTGCAATGGGTTCAACTTTTGTTTCTGGATAAAGGTCATGACTTGCTGTTTTGCACTTCCCTTTAGGTGGTGAATAAGTAGACACAGTGGGTTATTTGGACATCTACTAGGATCTTGATATTATATTGATATGAAGATATGAAAGTAAAGTATTTGCCCTTAGAGGTAAATTGTAATTAAAATGGTTCTTAGCTAAGTAACCTACGTGTAGGCAGACTTGAAAGGTCAATTGTAATAATTTCATGAATGAACAATTGTAAACATAGTACTCAACAGAATAGGTAATACTCAAGTCTTGATTCAAACTTTTCCTAAATGCTTTATTACAGTAAACATACAGACATGCACATTAAAAGTAGCCATAATTTGTTATTTTGCATGTGCTCTCAGGACATGTTGTGGTTGTGACCATCTTTGTAAAGAAGAGAGGCATGTAATGCATATGTATACAGTAGTACAGAGTCAGTTGTCTATTGTATAGACAAGGTGCAAGGTGTCACGTGTTCACTTGTTGGTCCAGGGGGTGGCATGTGTGCCATTGTTATAATTAGAGTGAGGTCCTTTGTATAGTACAACCAGAGTACTATAAACAACTGACTCTGCACCACTGTACACTCGAACCAACACCTGACAACACATGAGCAATTGAACACGTTGTCTATACTATAGACAACTGACTCTGCACTACTGTACACTGTCACACCTGACAACACTTGAGCAATTGAACACCTTGTCTATACAATTACTCTGCACTACTGTATACTACTGTACAGTATACTTGACATGTTATGTAATTGCACTGCCTGTATCATGGACACAGTCACAGCCATCCATGATCAGATACTGCTGTCTGGCCATGTCCTGTCCGGGTGGGGCTTGCACCTGAAGACCATCTTTGGGGGGGCTGGACATCAGCGTTGCACAGCAGCCGACACCTGACTGGTGTTGCATTACGGTATTCTCTGGCCTCAACCACACCAGGCATCCCAGCATCAAATCTGCAACAGAACAGAAGGGAGATTGCATTAAAATAGTGCATTAAAATATTGGCCAAAAATAACATTTATATAAAGCCTTTTTTGTTTCGCGTAGACATACAGTACATTTAATCTGCATAATAACATGATATGGTGGTGAATAAAAAGAGTGGTCAGAGCAGATTCCTGGTGCCACAGCACAGGTGGTGTTGTAGTCCTATCCTCATATTGATCTAGTGATTAGTCAACCCATTGCTAAATCACAAACTACTAAGCTATCCCATAGGAATGACCCTATAACCATACCAGCTGGGCAAGCTGACTTTGCTAGCTACCTAACCTAGCCCTAATGATATTGTCCTGCTCGATTGCTGTGCAACATATCAACTGACCAGTTGTTAAATGTATTTCACAACACTGGTTATTCTACTCACGCGACAGTCCCAGTCAGCTGACGTTGCTTGCTTTGTGAATAGTTTAGCTACGTACGTTGTGAGGCAAGTGTTAGTGACAAGGACTAGCTAGCTTGTAGTAGCTAACCTTAGCTAAAGCACTTTGAGAGAATGTGCACAGTATCTCCAACTCCTCGGGCCTTGAGTTAGGTAGCTAACACTAGCTAGCGTGTTAGCTAGCACTAGCTAACGTTAGCTAGCTATCATTGGGCTTCATTTCCTGAACTTAGCTTTAGCTTAGTGTGCAGCCAGGTTATGGGTTACTGTTTACTTCAGATATTACTCTACATTTCAACTATCCCTTCTCAGTCCCGTTGTCCCATGCCAGACAACAGTCCTTTGCTGGTCCATTCACTTTGCTGTCAAAATAAATCGATGTCGGCCTAGTTAGGAGAGGCGCTCATATTTACAAGTGTCAGATAAACATTAAACTTCCCTTACCTAAGCAAATGGGTCTATTTTAACAAATGCTGGGTTTTGAAGCCTCGGCGCTACCAATAAATAACTTATTTAGACTAATTATTATTTAATTATTTTTCCGAGGTAGTCTTCTTCTGTGGTGGTGGCGGTGCTTTGAAGCTTCAACCCAGCATTTGTTAAAATAGACCCTTCTGCTTAGGTAAGTGAAGTTTCATGTTTATCTGACACTTGTAAATATGAGCGCCTCTCCTAACTAGGCCGACACCGATTTATTTTGACGGCAAAGTGAATGGACCAGCAAATGACTGTTGTCTGGCATGAGCGAGCGGAGTGCGACAACGGGACTGAGAAGGGCAAAAAAAAAAAAGCACCTAAAACACATGATGAAAACAGACAAGAGGGAAGGAAAAAAGACAGACTAACGCGGACTACCATCCCCTGCAACACAAGTCTCTGAAACCCTGGTGTCCAACAGCTGTAGAAAGGCAAGGTTCACAATTCTTGTCAAGAGCCTGTCTTAGTAGACTTTTACTGTCGCCTTGTTCCTGCTGTTGAGGGCATGATTTATTCAGGACCAGAACTGCAATATCAATTTGAGGATCCGGCTCAATGGTCAAAGAGATCATGGACTTTTCATGAGCAGAAGATGATCTGTGCTGCAAATGCAGAGCAAGGGACTGTGGATAGTCCTGATGGTTCAAAGTAGTCTGGGCCACCTTGGCCAAACCATTTGATGTAGGGCACACGCTGCTTAAACCAGAACTCACAGAGGCACACTCACATGCACACAGACAGACAGACAGACAGACAGACAGACAGACAGACAGACAGACAGACAGACAGACAGACAGACAGACAGACAGACAGACAGACAGACAGACAGAGTCAGTAAACACACCAAAGCACAAACATGCACGCCTCTGGGCACTTGTTTGTCAGACACCAATACACACACATGCACGCGCACACACACACACACACACACACACACACACACACACACACACACACACTTTATCCTCCTTCTCTGACTCCCTCTCTGCCTCTCTTTTCCTCTCTCCCCTGTCTTTCCAGGTCAGCTCAGCGGAGAGCACTCTGCCGTAATGAGCTGCTCCACTTTCACGGCAGATGGAAAATGTAGCGACACCCATTTCTCCGCCCTTCTCTCCTCCACTCTCCTCCTCCTTGATCCGGGTCGCTCAGCCGTCCGCCCGCCTGCCCGCCCGGTCCCAGCCCTTACGGCAGTGCATCGCGCCGTATCGGATGATCGGGACAGGCCCGGGGAGAGGGTGTGGGTGGTGGAGCAGGGTCTGAGGCAGTGGAAAAACAGCCTCACCCCCCTCATCAATATTGCAGCCTTACCTGGTGAAAACCAACACTGGCCAACATATATTCCATCATGTCATTGGAAGAGTGTATCGAATGTCTTGGCTTGACATGCCAACATTGTTGCCTGTACAAATTGTGACGCAAGGCCTGGGTCATTATAGATTTATCGGAAGGAGGTGGGGAGGAGGAGGAGAAGTTTGGAGGGGTGAAAAGGGATAGGGAGCTCATCCCTTTGTGGTCAAGCTAGGCCGTATCCCAAAAGCCGAAACGTCACACAAGCTCCGCCTGGTGGATCCTGAGGTGTGCCCCAAGGCTCTGTTGTTTGGCCTGTGTGATTCTACATACAGGATGTTGTTCCTGACTGTGGGGGACCTGATGTGGCAGCTGTATTTCTATGCTCTGGTGTTGTTTACTGTGGAGATTTATATGAGCATGGAGATTCTATCTCAGATAAGAATACCACTCTATCTATCGATCGATCGATCGATCTATCTATCTATCTATCTATCTATCTATCTATCTATCTATCTATCTATCTATCTATCTATCTATCTATCTATCTATCTATCTATCTATCTATCTATCTATCTATCTATCTATCTATCTATCTATCTATACTCATGTCAACTACAAAACGACTGCAAGAATAGATATGTCCAGGAAACTGCTACATGTATGCACCATTGCATTTATGCGAAGGGATCCTTGAAAGATGTTCAGAGAAGGGCCAGCTAGTCTCAGGGATGGATAGCCATGACAGGTGACTGCAATGGTCAGTAGATCAGTGTTGTCATGATGACAGTGAGGCTATGTGTGTAACACAGTCCTGTGGCGGTCGAAGCCAAAGCTCATCCTATCTACTTACTGTTTCCAAGCTACGCGATGGCTCTTGTCAATAATTAAAAAGTGGTCTGAATTCATCAGGAGTGTGTGTGTGTGTGTGTGTGTGTGTGTGTGTGTGTGTGTGTGTGTGCGTGCGTGTGTGTGTGTGTGTGTGTGTATGTACATGAATGAGTTTCTCAGCAAATCTGACTTTAGCATCACAACATGCTATGTGAGCGCCACCCTGACCTTTGGCTATAAAATCACACCCCACTTATTGCAGATTAAACCATTACCAGAGTATCGCTTGCTCCCGTTTCACAACAGTGCAGATTGAGTGACTCTGTTTCATAAGCTGTCTGTTGGATGTTGGCAGGTGTGCCATTCTATGTCATCCCCAATAGTCAATAGGGCACAAGAAAGCAGGGCACTGTTGATGGATGAATGAGAGAACAGCCTGGGCATAGCCTGGCAACATCCAGGGACACATATTGTTCCTATTTCCACTACAGCAGGTTGTAATTAATTTTAATTGTGTTCTTTTTGTGTTGTATTACATCCCCAGTGGAGTGGAGGTGCTTTTGGGTTAATTTAAGGATAAAAGAAAACAACAACAAAAAACAAAGATAGAAATTCACTGAGGTCAATGAGTTGAGCTGTGTGTGTGTGTGTGTGTGTGTGTGAGAGAGAGAGAGAGAGAGAGAGAGAGAGAGAGAGAGAGAGAGATGCAGTATGTGTGTGAGAAAGTGTGTATATAGTATGGGTGTATGTGTGTGTATGTGTGTGTGTGTGTGTGAGAGAGAGAGAGATAGTACATTATGTGTGTGAGAATGTGTATACAGTATGTGTGTGTGTGTGTGTGTGTGTGTGTGTGTGTGTGTGTGTGTGTGTGCGTGAATGTGTATTTGTGTGTGTGTGCACGCGTGTGTGTGTTTGTGTGTGAGTTTGTGTGTGTGTGTGTGTGTGTGTGTGTGTGTGTTTTGGTGCGTGCCTGGGCAGGGAGACAGTGCAGGTCTGGTACAGTATTATCAGCTCAGAGGCAGCGTGGAGCGCATGGCAGCAGCACTGCTATCTCTGCAGCACAGCCTGTTCATAATGAACACAGCGCCAACTCCACTCTAGACAATCAGGAAGCTGTCATTTACCTATTGAAACAGCACCAATACCCAGAATCATATGGGAAAAGGAACCACAACACTGAAGCCTCCAATTCCAACACACAAGGGATCTACTGTACTCTACAGTACCTTGTATTTTTCTGTAAGCTGCTACTGTATTACTGTATGTGGTTTGTAATTTTGGTGCTCCACTGACTTTGATGCTGGGTGCGTGGCACCTGAACTCCCTACTATTGGGTAGAATAAAATGGGGAAAAAAATAAAATACATTTTAGCTTATGAACATCCCCAATAGCCCCATGCAATTTCAACCAATAGAAAAATCAAATCAATTCAAACTTTATTTATATTATGCCTTTCATACACAAAGGCAACACAATGCGCTTTACAGAGAGCAAAGGAAAAAAACACCTCAAAAACTTGACAGGGATTTAAGCCAATAGCAAATCCCCAACTAATACCTAAGAAAATATGTTTAAAAAATCATCCAATTGGAAGGCTGTCGCCGTGGTGGGCGGTGTGCCAGAGAGCCGTGCCAGGCTGACGCTACAACCATTACATCACCGCCGCCGCAGCGTCACAGTCCCGGCAGCGTCACAGACGATCGCGTGACAGTGCTCCGCCACATTACAGCTCGTCATTACCGCTTAAAAGACCCCGGTGATGATTGTCACATCGAGACGATTTCCCACTGGTCCTTTGGACCTTCGCCAGGCGGGAGGGAGGAAGAGAAGCATAATTGAAAGTGACATAGACTGTAGGTTGTACTGTATGTTGGTGTGTGAACCTTTATCGACTGTTGTACATTTTCTATAGGTCTGTTTTTTTATGTTCATTATGCAGTTATTATGGCCTGTTTTCAGTCATGCCTCTTAACCTTTGAACCCCGGGCCACAGCAGCTTAGAGCTCTCGCTGCTCTGACCGCATTACATCTGTGGGCATGGACTGGACCATTCTGAATGTGGGGGAGAGGGCTTAGTGGAACTGGATAATGCCAAAAGAGGAGAGAAAACACAGAAAGGAAGTGAAGACGAAAAAAAGGTTTATCTGTCGATGCCCCCCCCCACTCCCCCCTATCTCTTTCTCTCTATCTGGTAAAACCACATTTGAAAATAAAACAGCCCCTGCTCCTCTTTACTCACACATCCCCTCACCCAACACCCACTGCCCCCCCCTCCCCGTGTCAGGGAAATAGTTCAGCCCACATATCGCCCGATCAGCAGAATAACCCTTAGTCACAATTGTCCAGATAATGCCCCTCTCTTTCTCCCTCCCTCTCCTGCTCTCTTTCTCTCTCTCCCATGCTATTTCTCTCGACATCCCTCTCTCTCTCTCCCTCCCTCTCTCTCGTTCATTTACAGGCTTATCTTTGTTCTTGATGCCTGGAGATGAGGAGTCATATCCCAGAGGGATCTGAGTTAACCCCCTCCAGGGACAGAAAGCCTGGCTGTGACCAAGTTATAACCAAGTTAGGACAACTATGAAAAGCTATGCCCAAGCCTGCGGC
>NC_140246.1:13095589-13115589 GCF_949987555.1 Borostomias antarcticus
TCAAGGGTCCGGCAGGGGTTTGGGCTAGGGATCCTGTGTCAAATTTGTTGAGGAACATGTTCCACTCGTTGGCCCAGGCTTGACTCCCCTCCACAGTCTGGTTGGCCTGTTAGTAACTAGTGATGACTCTCAATCCCTGCCAGACCTCCTTCACCTCTTCCTCCTGTATTTGTTATTTCCCTCCTTAAGCCCCTTTATTTCCCTTTGTACACGTTTCATTTCCTCCTTGTTCTTGTTCAGTAAGGCTTTGAGTTCGCTAGTAATCCAGGGCTTGTTATTGGGAAGAAGCCTCAAGATCCCTAAACTGTCACTACACAGGAATTCAAAGAACTCAAGCAGATAAACCCGATTCTCACCTTTGACTCCCCCAGACCACATTGGGACTTGAGTGAGTACAGACCTCCCCCAGACCACCTTGTTTAGACTCTAGAGAAGGGGGGGCTGGGCGCATCAGACACACACAGAGTTCAGTCATAGTTTTCATTGTGTGATGGCCCTCCCGACATTCATGAGATGGGCTATTCGATTCTCCATTGGAGACCTGCATAGTTATCTGTTTTACACAATGCAATGTCCTTTTCCCAAACTCAGACATCCAGGTATTAGTCATAGCCAGCCCTCTTTCATAGACTTCAATAGAGACAGACAGTGAGATGGATTAGTCAGTGAGTGAGATCCATTTTCGGTGTGGTCTGTGTCCTGGTCTTTCTTGCTACAGTGTACCACCTCTGCAATTTAGTCGCTGTGGATGAATGATCATGATGAGAGCATTGTGAAGTTAATTATGATGAATAGTGAAGAGATAGCGTGGTGCATTTAATAAAAATAAATACTAATAAAATATTATTTGTATAGCACCTTTCCTACACATAAATGGAGACAATGGAGATGGTGGTGGACTTCAGGAAGAACAGGCCTCCCCTACTACCAGTGACCATCAGGGGGGAGGATGTGGAGGTGGTCCAGTCTTACAGGTATCTTGGGGTACACCTGAATGACAAACTTGACTGGTCCACCAACACAGAGGCTCTCTACAAGAAGAGCCAGAGCCGCCTGTTCTTCCTGAGGACACTGCGGTCCTTTAATGTCTGCAGCAAAATGCTGCAGATGTTTTACAGCTCCGTGGTGGCCGGCGCCCTCTTGTACGGCGTTGTTTGCTGGGGAGGAGCCATCAAGGACAAGGAGGCGGGCCGGCTCACTAAGGTGATCAAAAAAGCCGGCTCGGTCCTCGGTCTGCAGTTGGACTCACTGGTGGAGGTGGCTGAGAGGAGGACCCTGAAGAAGGTTCTATCAATCATGGACAACACACAGCACCCACTACACCAGTCACTGATGGCACACAGGAGCACTCTCACTTTCAGTAACAGACTCACCACCATGCACTGCAGAACAGAACGCTTGAGGAAGTCCTTCCTCCCAACAGCCATTAGACTATTCAACTCTACACAATCTGGGCGTGGCCACAGGGACTGCACTTATTAATAACGCACCATTATGACACTATGGCTTTCAACTGGAGATCACTTGGGGTACAACACATCCATTGTTTTTAACAACGTACATGTCTGATGTTTTTGGTCTGTCCTTATCTTGTATGTTTCTATATGTGTATTGTTGTCTTGTGTTGTTTTTATGGCTGTTTTATGAGCTACGTGGCATTTTAATTTCCTTCGGGATAAATAAAGTGAATCAAATCAAATCAAATCAAATGCAACCCAAAGTGCTTTACAACAGCAAATGTAAATGTGCTTCACATAGAAATAGACATAAAATGAACAAAAAGCAGGAAAAATAAGATGGTTTACACAATAAAGAAGATTAAAAATAAGAAATCAAGTCAAATACATTTGTCTTTGTCAAACTGGGCCAACCAGAACCGTACCCTGCCAGCCTCCATCATGAAATGTTCTTTCATTTATTCTTAAATCATTGTCAACACAGTGTTGCACTGATAATGAATAAAGACTGACAGACAGACAGACAGACACACAGACAGAAAACCAGTGATAGGCTCTGCTCCAGGCTGTTGTGTTGTTAAGATCATGTCCACCATTGATGGAAATTCTAATGAGGTTGAAAAATATATGACTAAATTGGTATGAATATTTAACGTGGATAGATTGATATATTATGTCCTGCTTCCTGGAAGCCTCTCTTCCATGTCCCACTACTGTGCAAATGTCTGTTGGAAAATAACACAATTAATATATAATGATGCAGTACAATGCAAGCTACAGTATGTTGTTCTTCAACATCTAACTTTAATGGGACAGATAGATCGACAGACAGACAGACAGATTGACAAACAGGCAGGCAGACAAACAGGCAGACAGACAGACAGACAGACAGACAGACAGACAGACAGACAGACAGACAGACAGACAGACAGATAGATAGATAGATAGATAGATAGATAGATAGATAGATAGATAGATAGATAGATAGATAGATAGATAGATAGATAGATAGATAGATAGATAGATAGATAGATAGATAGATAGATAGATGGACGGACAAACAGACAAACAGACAAAGTGTGTTCTATGTTAAAGACTTATAGGGTTTTTGGACACGTGTGTGTGTGTGTGTGTGTGTGTGTGTGTGTGTGTGTGTGTGTGTGTGTCTATGGGAGAAGGGTTTGAGGAAACGGCAGACCATTTTGTTTAAAGCAAGATTAAACTAGATTAGACAGAGAGACACAGTCTGCATCTTGCCCCATCCCACACACACACACACACACACACACACACACACTCACACACACACACAATAAAACGAGAGGCTGTGAGTGGACCAAAACTAACAGACACACACACACACACACACCAAAATGAGAGGTGGTGAGTGGACCAAAACAGAAAGAGAGAGAGAGAGAGAGAGAGAGAGAGAGAGAGAGAGAGAGAGAGAGAGAGAGAGAGAGAGAGACATACACACACACACACGCACACAATAAAATGAAAGCATGTGAGTGGACCAAAACAGACAGACACACACACAACAAAATGAGAGGCACTGCCAGACAGACATACACACACCCGTCCCAGACTGAGACCATTCCCCTGCCAGACAGACATCCACACACCCGTCCCAGACTGAGACCATTCCCCTGCCAGACAGACATACACACACCCGTCCCAGACTGAGACCATTCCCCTGCCAGACAGACATACACACACCCGTCCCCAGACTGAGACCATTCCCCTGCCAGACAGACATACACACACCGTCCCCAGACTGAGACCATTCCCCTGCCAGACAGACATACACACACCCGTCCCAGACTGAGACCATTCCCCTGCCAGACAGACATACACACACCCGTCCCCAGACTGAGACCATTCCCCTGCCAGACAGACATACACACACCCGTCCCCAGACTGAGACCATTCCCCTGCCGAGTACGGCGATCCGGTCACAGGTGCTCCTCATCGCCACCGCTCACCCTCACGCTGACCTCTGGGAACCCCATAGAGAGCTGAAGTGACTGCTGGGAAGTTGAGTCACGGCACGCAACGCTCTCCTCTCCTCTCCCAAATCACACATGTCTTGTTCATGAACTCCTCTCACAGTTCAGTCTGCCATCATGTTCTTTCTTTCTTTCTTTCTTTCTTTCTTTCTTTCTTTCTTTCTTTCTTTCTTTCTTTCTTTCTTTCTTTCTTTCTTTCTTTCTTTCTTTCTTTCTTTCTCAGTCTATTTCGCCGTCGTTCTCTTTTTCTGTCTCTCTTCAAACACATTTTCTATAACTCTCTTGATCTGCATCATTGTACCATTAAACAATCAAACCTCATTGCAGACCGTGGCCATGCTGAAACAAGGGGAATCAAATTGTAAATGAATCAATTCAATTAGAATCGGCCAGAAGAATCAAGCCAGCCCATGTATAAGGGTGTACAGTTGACACTGAGTCTTTCTCATCTTTTTCTTCATTGAACGTTCAGACAACTGAATACTACAGTATATATATATATATATATACACAGTACGTTCCAGACGTGATAATACCAAACTCTGTCTGTCCTTCCCTCATAAAGAACAGGATGAGATCTCTGGATGACGTCTCAGATCTCCGGCTGACCACTGGGTAATATGCACTGCTTGTGAGTAGGAGTGGGTTGAGAGCACACGCACACAGACACAGACACAGACAACACACACACACACACACACACACACACACACACACACACAGATACACTTCTTTCCGGCGCCTTCTAACCCTCCCTCTAACCAAACAAGGCTGCTGGAGCTTCAATTATGAGGAGGAAACCATGTATTTATAGAAATCTGAGGATAAGCGGCAGAAGGACTACTGTTGTTGTGCGGCGGCGGCGGTTATATTTAACAAGCCGTGATGTCAACACGAGGCTGGCCCGTTGCCATGGTTTCTCTGCGAGCCGGCTGCGTTCGCTCCTTATCAGCGACGCGCAGAGACAGATGTGGCGAAGAGGGAGTCGCACGGCGCACCACAGAATAAGGGACACAAAATAAAGGGGGTGGGGCAGACAATACAAAGTAGTGGATGTGGCAGGAGACAATGGACTTGATGAGTAGGAGTACAGGGTTCATCTTCTGTACCCTTGAACTGTCTGCTTTTGGAGTGTGGTGTGGATCGTTACAGTAAGTGTGTGTGTGTGTGTGTGTGTGTGTGTGTGTGTGTGTGTGATAGAGTAATATCAAAACTGGACCCCTATGATAAAATGGTGGACAGTGCAGTGGAGACAACATTGAAACTCTCAATTAATGCCGGGCTCAGACTACAGGATTTTTGGGCCGATTTATCCCCAATTCACCCCTCCCGACAATCGGAGAAGAAATCTGATCTGGAACGTTGGTCGGGGCCGATGATCGGTCCAGATTATCTTGTAATGTGAGGGGTTTACAGATCCAATCTTACACCTCCCGATTGGCTCGCAGACCCATCGGGGCGGCCCGATAATATCAAACATGTTTGATATTTAAGATTATTACGTACCGACTTTACAAGTGAGACGGCGAGACCAGTGGTTCGTTGCTCCCTCAGGCACGATAAGATCCTGTAGTGTGTGATGAGCCGTTATTTTCAAATCTTGCTATGTGTGCTTGTTTGAGATGCGCAAGAACAATATCTGTTAAGATTCTCCTTATGTGCGTGATGTAACCCGATTTCGAAATTGGTTAGGATTTTAAATATCCTGTAGTGTGAGCCCGGTATAAGTCTGTAATGTCCGGGCCAAAACTGCTTTAGCATGTGAAGGCTCTGTGTGGAGCAGAGAGAAGTAGTACTCACAGCCAACAAATCCAATTCAAGTTTAAACAGATGACATGACTTAATAGCAACAGAAGTACTCTCTCCACTTTTAATCCGTGCCATGCTCATGCATGTGCACTATCATGTCAGCCAGTTACACTTAGTGGCCCAGGCCCTTGATGACTTCCATTTAAGGTTTACGTTATCTCCTCCGCCCAGAACAGCTTACATGCTTGGTTTGGAGGAGAGAAATTTGTCAAAGGAGAAGACTTTCAAGTGTTTTTAGAGAGAGAGAGAGAGAGAGAGAGAGAGGGAGGGAGAGAGAAAGAGAGGAGAGAGAGAGAGAGAGAGAGAGAGAGAGAGAGAAACAAAGTTTAAAAAAGCAAGCAGGGGGAGTGAGAGAGGGATCCTAAACGTATCACTATCAAAGCTCCTTAGACCCGGCTACTATATAAGAGGGACTTGATACTTATGTGCTGTCCTTCTCTGTGGGAGACAGAGATGGATCGGCAGGCTGAGAGGAGTCTGGAGGGCTGACAGCTGCCCTGTGCCCTGCAGGGCCCTGGAAAACCACTCCTCACCTGCCATCACATCCTTCTGGCCCAGTGGGAGGACCTCAGATAACCACAGGGAGATAGTGTAGGGATGGGGGAGGGAGAGAGAGGGATTGGGGCGTGGAGTGAAGGGGGGAGGATGGGAAAGAGGAATAGAGGAATGGAAATAGAGGGATGGAGGGAAGGAAGGCGGAGGGATAAAGAGGGAGAAAGAGCGAAGAGGAGTGATGGAAATTGAGTGAGACAGAGTGAGAGGAAGAGATAATGAAAGTGAAAGGCAGAGAGAAAGAGAGAGATGGAGAGAGAGTCAGAGTTAGTCACTAGGATTTTAATGTGTGCACTAAGTGATTCACAGCTATTATAATACCAGCAACTCAATTATGCAGTCAGAAAAATAAATGTATGCATACACATGCAGTGTGCTCCATGATACAAAATGCATGTAGATCAATGACATGTACGATACAAGCGACTTTCAGACATGTGAGCTTAGTATGCTGCAGAGCTATAAAAACAAAAAGAAAAAAAGACAAAAATAGACCAAATCCTTGCTATGGGATGCCTCACAAAGTGAAGCTATTCCTAGTCATTTGGATCCATAAATAAAAAGCTATTCACATTTTCCTCCCAGCGAGTAATGTGTTGACACAAATAGGAAGCTAGTGAACTGTGAATGACGAAAGGCAATTGGCTGACTCGCTATCAGTCTGTGGACTGTTTGAATACTCACAGCTGTATATTCTATGCCGTAGTGCTTCCATTTAAAAGGAGGTGATTCTGAACACGTGTAGGTCAGTCTGTGCCCTAAATAGACACACCTGTTGGGGTACCAACAAGAATACAAACACTACCAATTGAAAAATACAGGCACCAGTTGATAAATGCCACACAATGAGAGTCTAAATTATTCTAAAATGATGCATTATTCTGTGCTGAAAATTTGAAGAGAATCCAAAGTGCACGATTTGGACCATTTTGGTGGTTGGGCAGACATGGGCAGTATGGCATTAACTATTGTTTGTTTATAGTTTAGCTAGCTACAGTACCTAGCTCAACAGTTATGCACTGTACATCACATAACATTGCAGTTAGCTTAGCAGATGGCTTTATCCAAAGCGACTTACAATAATTGCACGTAGGCAGTCAGTGTACTACTACTCACCAGAACTCACAAGAGTATCTCCCTTCTAAACAAGTGACCAATAGCATAATCTAGTCCTAAAGCTAAAGTGCACCCACGCACCCAGCTAAAGTGCACCCATGCATTTACATATTTGCCAAATATTTTGATGATAATCTGGCAGCTCAAAACCAAAGTGTGCAGTATGCCAATGTAACTGTAGCTACAGCTGTGTGTGCTAACAAAATTAATTAGTACCTAACACAAAGCTATGCAAGCTATCCTATGGCTAATTAGCCAACAGAATGCAAAGGAAGAACAGTGATGGATGGGAGTGTGTGTAACTGGAAATAGATAGCCTCCCTCTCAGAGGAGATCTGAGTCGATTATATAAGCAGGCTCTTAAATTCATTGTTTTTTCGAAGGCAGCATTTGCACCCTGAATGCTATAGGCAGGACTATAGAGAAGGACTAAGGTAATAACTCACATATAGTGACCTTACTGATAATACACACACACACACACACACACACACACACACACGCACACACACCCACTCACTCACTTATGCAAGCCAGGCACACAGTGTATAGCCTACTGTACTGTATGTCACAGCGCTAAGTGTTGAGTAGGAGGTTAGACTGTACTTAAGCTTGCATTGGCCAGTAATCAGCTGGGATGGAAAACAAGCACGCAAGGACAACCGCAGATGCACATGTGAGTTTACACACAAACCTGACTGTGCACACATACGTGAAAGCACGCTCGACTGTGCATACTTATGCATGCAAATGGGTGAAAGCGCGCACAAATGTAAAAACCACCCCCACACACACACACACACACACACACACACACACACACACTTTACTGTACAGTACTTCCAGGCACCTATACTGGGTGTAACCAAACAATGCTAGCACAGCTGTTGTGTTTAATTAAGATGAACCAGCGTGACATTTGGAGTGTAGAGGCAACCATCACACAGGATGAGACTCAAGATAACCACCTAGGTCTCTCTCTCTCTCTCTCTCTCTCTCTCTCTCTCTCTCTCTCTCTCTCTCCCTCCCTCCCTCCCTCTTCCTCACTCAGGAACATAGTGTGACACAGACCAGCAGATCACACACATTTTCTTTGTCTTTTTGTTAACAATCTTTTTGTTGAACCCAGAAGGGTAAAACACAAATATTTAATATTCTATTTAATATTTAAATCTTTTTTTTTTAACTACTGTGCGGTTAGTTGATATTTAGTTAGACAGTTTGATGACATTTAGTCGGGCTATTTGTATATCCATTTTCAATCCGAACACTTCAGTCAGTTCAACCGAAAGTAAAACATGTGGCGCTTGCATACAATTATAGATGTGAGGGAGCGTTGTTGTTCCTTTTATACAGAGTAATGTGAAAGACTGAACCCTTATAATCTTTTCACATTCCCCCCAAAACACGCCAAGACCCATTAACACCTGGGTTTTGTCGTCAGTGGGAAAAGGTACACTCGGCATTCAGTCCCGTGTCTGATGACTCTGCAGTTCTGAGTGTCCAGTCAGCAGCGATGTAAACACCAACCCTGGGTAGACGATGGTGCCAATTTAGTGCCAAAACTCGCGCGTGAAAAAAAAAAAAACATTGTGAGTGAACATTTCTGCCCCGTGTGTGCAAATACAATTCGTGAATGAAAAACACAGTGTTGTGAGTGAACATTTCTGCTGCGTGTGTGCAAATACAATCCGTAAATTAAAAACACAGAGTTGTGAGTGAATTTTTCTGCCTCGTGTGTACAAATGCAATCCACATTTGCAATCCGCATTTGCACTCGCTCGCTGTCTACATTTACACACTGGATGGAATAGACAGTGGCTGATGTCTCCGGTGCTCTGATTGGCTAGACAATAGCTGATGTCGGCTTCTTTGATTGGTGATTGATTGGTCAGCCTCTTCATAGACTCAGACTCTTGTTATTTTAAAAGGGAGGGTGATGGTCTAACCTTGAGTAGAACTACTGTATACTACATAATGCATTTACCTTAGCAGTGGAAATCAAATCCATGGCAAATAGTATAGTATACAAATCCAATAACACGTGAGACAGCGATAGCTTGCATTTAGTAGGCCTAGGCTAGGCTATCCTAGTTTTGGCACTAAATTGACACCATAGTAGACACGCTGATTTTAACCTGTAGAGTCTCATTTGATTAACGAGGAGAGGACAGGTCTCCCTGCTCGGATTACATCCTGTCAAGTCTGGTGTGTAGAGGATAGACCACAAACACACAATGTCACAGAAGCCTTGCAGTAGATTATGGAAATCACACAAACACACGCACACACACGCACACACACACACACACAAACACACACACACACACACACACACACACACACACACACACACACAGTCATTGGTTGAAATTGATTAAACCATTTGATGCTCTGCGGAGTGTGATCTCACATATGCCTCCAACACTGTTAGACCATCAAACAAACACACACACGGGCACACACACACACACACACACACACACACACACACACACATACACACACACACACACACACACACACACAAATGACAAAGTATGAATTCTATCACACTCCTAATCAAACTTTTCAGAGTGGACCTGAGGCCTTCTCCATTTGGCCTAATCAGAGAACCGAACATCATCAGCAGACAGACGCTGAGTCAGCCAGGCTAATACGGCACATTACACACACCTACAAGCTGCTTCTGTCAGTCTGGGTTCAGTACACACACCTACAAGCTGCTTCTGTCACTCTGGGTCCGGTTCACTGACCTGACCTGTATGTTCAAATCAAAATGCAGTGCTCTGAATTAACAAACTGAGGCAAGAGAAAAAGAGAAGGGGAGGTAAAGAGAGAGAGCGAGATTGAGAGAGAGAGAGAGAGTGAGAGGGAGAGAGAGAAAAAGAGAGAATGAGAGGAGCTTAATGAACGCAGAGAGACGGTGTTTTGCTACGTAGGGTGGAGAAAACCGCAATGAGGACATGGTGGAAAGTGTGTGGTGAACTTTCCACCATGGAGTGTGGTGTGGATCGTCACAGTAAGTGTGTGTGTGTGTGTGTGTGAGAGAGAGAGAGAGAGAGAGAGAGAGAGAGAGTTTGTGTTTGTGTGTGTGAGTCTGTGTTTGTGTTGTTTGCATGATCTCGATAGAAAGCGGAAGTCCCAGTATGGCAGAACTCGCCTGCAACTTACGCTTACTTGAATTATCATCACTGAACAGGAGAGAGCTGCAGCTCCCAACCCGGGCCGGTTCAGCTGAGACAAATGTCACATAGTTTATCCCCTCTTCCTCTTAGTTGCCACTGTAATAATCGCAAGTGCTTCCAGTAGTCTATCAAACCGGGCCGTCACAATGACAAGGATGTCTGTCTGGCAAAAGATTCTCAGCCATCTTTGATTTTCTTTCACTGTTTCTCTATTTCTACATCTCTTACTCTCTCCTTTGTTTTACCTTTCTCTTTCTCTCTCTCTCTCTCTCTCTCTCACACACACACACACACACACACACACACACACACACACACACACACACACACACACACACACACACACACTCTACCCAGTGTGCATTCTGTATTTTGTATTTGTATTCATTTAAATTTCATTTTCTATTCATAATTGTGTTTTTGAATTGTATATTTGATTGTGTGTGTGTGTTTTGTACGCAGTGGGGCTCCCCTGTTAAAGTAGTCTTGCAATGCCAGACTTTGGAGATCCGCCTCTGAAAGTCTGGAGACATCGCCATTGCAAATCGTCGCTAGGACAGCGCCGAAAACCGACGCTACCAATCAGAACCAGTGCCTACATCTCCAGTAGGGTGAAGGACCCGCCGTACCGGACCTTATATCCTCCAAACAAACTGGAGTGGGGAATCAAAACAAACAAAACATTCACCGCCCTATTAGGAAGGACCAACCTAATGACATTGGATTGGTTCTACAATCCAGGTTTTTTCTCTCTCAAATGATTTCCACCCACTTTTAGCAACGAAACCTGGACAAATGTCATCAGTCTCCAGTTGAGCACAGCGTTTAGAGACTAACTCGTGAGTCTACCATGAACGAGATTAAAAAAAATTTGGACCTCGAGGTGTCTTTATTTTGCCATGCGTGACACACACACACACGTACACACACACACACACACACACACACACACACAGTCTCAATGGGGGTAGCGCTACCTGCATAAATAAAGGTAAAAATATCCAGTGTAAAACGATGACACCTAAGTGCACTAGACCTGTGTTGAGGGTATGTAGCTTCCTCTCAGTGTGGAGTGAACTCTGACCTCAGCGGATGTTGAAACCTGACATGATTGTCTAGCTGCAGCTTTGCAAACTACTCAGTTAAAACACACTCTCAGGTCTCTCTGGTATCTCAGATCAATTCAATGACTCTTGCACAGGAACAAGGTTAATTTGAAGTAAACAATTTGATTTGACACTGTTTAACCTGGTCACAAGTCACAGGTCAGGGATGTTTGGAACCTCGGGGGGTTCTCTGCTGGTTACATAGCTGTAATGGAAACGAAGATATCGCTTTATATTTCCCTAGAGAGATAAGTGTGTTAAGAGACTTGGTCACATAAAATGTCCTGTTCAAATATATTGGTTTGTTTTAATGGCAAACTGAACAGAGCAAAGAGCTTCTGGAAAGAGAGAGAGAGAGAGAGAGAGAGAGAGAGAGAGAGAGTGTGTGTGTGTGTGTGTTTGTGTGTGTGTGTGTGTGTGTGTGTGTCTTCTGGAGAGAGACTGTGTGTGAGTGTGTGAGTGTGTGTGTGTGTGTCCCTCTCCGCCCCCAGTACCCTCTCCCCCATCTCCTCCATGCCGAGTGTCCTATCCACCACAATAATGGCCACCTGGTGATTCAATAGCAGACAGGAGCCAGGCGTGAGAAACAAGCCAGTGCTTTGTCCACACACACCCATGCCCACACACACACACACACATGCAAGCACACACACACACACACACACGCTTCCACAAATACACTCACACACGCATACCATAATCTCTCCTCTATCTCAGTGCCACTGTATCCTATCTCTCTCTCCTAAAGTCTTTCATTGTGCCCCCCCCCCTCCCCCCCCCCAGGAGACATCTCCGCGTCCCTCATCCCATTTAATTTATCTGGTCCTGGGAGATGGAATCTGCTTCTCGGGACGATCAGAAACTCTAGAGGACTGTGTCTACATGAAGCGTCACAAGGCATAGTTTTCGGTGCAGTTTTTCAAGAAATGTCTCAATGTGTTGGAAATGTTGCTAGTATGTTGCAGACGCGTTCTGGAAGGGACAGGACCCTGGGTGTTCTGGAAGGGACAGGGACAAACTTTATCAATCATATTTTTGTGCACCACGATCGGACAGGACATATAATGTGGGTGACCAGACGTCCCGATTGCCCGTGTCAAGCCGGTTGTACCGAGAAATATCTGTAGAACACTAGTTTTCAACATTCACTGCCAACGGTTTTAACCACAACATAATGTGATGCTTGTTAACAGTGCTCACATGACATTTATCAAGTTAATATGATCTCAACGTCGGCATTCCTACCTACAAGACTAAAAGTGTAGCCGAGTGTATGCAGACCAATTGCTTGCTGGGAAGCTGTCCATGATGCTGAAACTGAAATACTTGTATCATTCTGAATGAAAACGCCTGGTTTCGGTGCTCGAGAATGATATATGTCTACTTGTGCGCTTGCATGAACGTGCAGTAGCCTGGCCTACACTTTTGATTGTCACAGTTAAAATGGTCACTCGGCTGTAGGCTCGATAGCAGACCTGATAACCTCTGACCTTATTGATTACCGGGTCTTGAGAAATTTGGAACCAGGTCTTCTGGACCCGGGTTTTGATCCCCATCCCTAGAGAGGACCCTGGGTGTTCTGGAAGGGACAGGACCCTTGGTGTTCTGGAAGGGACAGGACCCTGGGTGTTCTGGAAGGGACAGGACCCTTGGTGTTCTGGAAGGGACAGGACCCTGGGTGTTCTGGAAGGGACAGGACCCTGGGTGTTCTGGAAGGGACAGGACCCTGGGTGTTCTGGAAGGGACAGGACCCTTGGTGTTCTGGAAGGGACAGGACCCTGGGTGATCTGGAAGGGACAGGACCCTGGGTGTTCTGGAAGGGACAGGACCCTGGGTGTTCTGGAAGGGACAGGACCCTGGGTGACACGTTCCAGCCAGTCTGACTACGCAGGGTGACGTGTCAGTCGGGAACTGCTTACCTGGTAACGCAACCTTTAACCTTTGACGGACACATTGCATTGATCGGTGACAACACACACCTTTTCATCTACGGGGAGCTACACACACGCACACACATACACGCACTTGCACGCGCACGCACACAGACACTGCATTTAGAGTGATGGCGCCTTCGCTTTGCTCCATTGACAGCTGGGAGATAGTGAGAGAAAGCCAGAGAGAGCGTCGGTAGCAGCGGCGATGTCTCTGTTTATCTCCAAAGCGCAACTTTTGACAGGCAGCCACTAATCCCTGACTCACTCCCCGCACTACGCACATCACTGCTCTGCTCTGACGCCAACACTTGGGGTAAAATAGGCAGACATGGCGTCTGCATGTGTGTGTGTGTGTGTGTGTGTGTGTGTATATGTGTGTGTGTGTGTGCCACTAAGCATTCCGTTTAATGGCAGAAAGCACTTCCTGATAAAAGACATGACTTGTGGATCAGAGAAGCGCTGAGGACGCTGATCCCATGAGCCCAGTATTACATAACAGCCCTCGTCTCCACAGAACATCAGATAACAGCACAACGTGTGATAAAACACACTCTCCTGAGGCCTCAAAGCGCATGTTTTTTTTTTTGTTTTTTTTTTACAGTGGTAATTTATTGTTGCTTAGCGTGTAATTGACATATATTACTACAGTACGTGTAATGGAAAGAAATGGGCTTCCGCACACTTCAAATCAAATTAAATGAAATCAAACTTTTGTTTATAAGGCACATTTCACACACACAGGCAACACAATGCGCTTCACAGAAAATGGGTGGTGTGTGTGTGTGTGTTGGGGGGGGGGGTGCATATACTAACCCTGACACTAATTTTCCAGAGGGAAGCAAACAAGTCTGTGCCCCCAGTTGAGCCAATATAGGAGAACGGAGGAGTTTAAGAAACGATTCCCCGACCTCTCTCAAGAAACGACTGAGCAAGCCCCTGGAAAATGACGATTGTTATGTTAACCACATTATAGTAATTACATTTCAGTCAGAACACGTTTGTGATGTCTATCTGAGAGGTCATGGTAAATCAAGCTTTACGGTTGGCACTGGGTAAAGAACAAGCCTCTATTGAACAATGTTAGTGCTCTTCATGAAACGCTATCAAGCCCTGTATCTGGGGTGAATAAATCCTGTTTGACATCAGCCCCGGTAATGCACTGACCTATAATGACTCACTCTGAACCGCAGAGCGGGCATCATCGTTTTTGTTTGACTCTAATGTTTATTGATGACCGTTCAGAGGCCGCAATCTATTGATCAACATCTATTTTTTTCAAGCCGATATCCAGATAAGGGTCTGTAACCGTATACGCGTAATGTAATACACCAGGCATTTATCCTTTATCTTAGTAGAATTTATTTAGAAAACCTAAATATAGAGTGTTTTGCAGTGTTCTGGCAATAGTGTTCTTGAGGCGGGTCTATAAATATGATATGAAGAGAAGGCTAACTGAGTCAACATGCAATATTAGAAACCAGAACCAAATTCAAAGCGATAAACATCTGAACAAGCTGAAAATAAAACTTTGATATGAAATTGTAACCTCATAATAGTTAAATACATGTAAATCTTTATATAAAATACAATTTATATACAAGGATGAGGAGAATCATGAACCAATGAGAGGAAAGTCAGGAATAGCTGCTTTCAACACCAAGAGACAGGTGGTGTGATGATGACAGTACCCTTCAACAATGGCTGGATTCAGGTGAGCGCGCCCACCTGTCCACAAGTGGTGCTGACACACCTGCCGTGTGTCTGGAAGCCTCTGCCAACGCCCACACACACACACACACGAGCACCCAAACACACACACACACAAACACACACACACACACACACACACACACACACACATACACACACACACACAAACACACACGTAGACAGATGGGTTACAGAGAGATACAAACACAATGCTGAAAGATACAATGCATGCACACACACACACACACACACACACACACACACACAGTCTCTCTCTCTCTCTCTCTCTCTCACACACACACACACACACTCAAATACTGTGCATACTGTTATGCCTGGCCTCAGTTAGAAACTCAAAGAGTGTGTTGTGTATATGGTTATAATTAGTGTGTGTGTGTGTGTGTGTGTGTGTGTGTGTGTGTGTGTGTGTGTGTGTGTGTGTGTTGACAGATCGCAGGCCCAAAATGGACCCCACCCACACCCAGCTAATGACATGTTTCACCACAGTCCTTTAGTGCAGCCGTGTTAGTTTGCAGCCGGAATGAGTAGGAGACAGGAATAATGTTGCAGACACACAGTACTAGCGCACTGCTCCCAAGCTAACCCTTCTCTGTCTGATCTCTCTGTCTTCTCTGAATCCGGATTCATCTTCACTCAAAAAATCCCTCTGCTCACTCAGAAAAGAGAGCCTATGAAGATGTTTGCCTGCATTCTAATTACATTCCTGCTTTCCATAGTGATTGATGACCAATGGAAACAGTGGGAGAACAATAGCAGATAATGGAGTGCTGCTCTGTTTCTCCCCTCTCTCTCTCTCTCTCTCTCTCTCTCTCTCTCTCTGTGGGACTGCGACAACACAGCGGTTCCCCCCAGCACACTAAATGGTTTAAAAGGATCATCAAAAGCTCTGAGATTAGTGTTCCTTTATTAGTTAAAATTGCATTTTGTAATCACTGTGGGAACTGCTACATTCAGCCATGAGACACCTTACCAAACCCTGCTACATTCAGCCATGAGACACCATACCAAACCCTGTTACATTCAGCCATGAGACACCCTACCAAACCCTGCTACATTCAGCCATGAGACACCCTACCAAACCCTGCTACATTCAGCCACGAGACACCCTACCAAACCCTGCTACATTCAGCCACGAGACACCCTACCAAACCCTGCTACATTCAGCCACGAGACACCCTACCAAACCCTGTCCGAATCCGCAGCAGCACACAGTGTCCTGTTTCTCTTTTAAATCATCCATATCGGCCTATTTCATCATTTTGTGTTATTACGTAATACCCCCTGGCGCCACTTGACTCCTTTGGGGGCGACTGTCTTGCCTTAAAGCATATACTGTACATATATATAGTCAATTAAGGGACGTGAGGAGACGTTAATTTCTCGCCACACTTTGTCATAATGAACAGCGGCCTGTGAATGATGTTTTCATATTCACACAGCGTCGGTGTGGTGTGAGGACATAATTATGCCGGCGGTATTGTTGGGGCTGGGAGGAATAATTCCACGGTGATGTCACCGCTCGGGGCCGGTCTAGCACCGTGGTAATTAGCTTTCCCTGCCACCGACAGGGTTTTGGGAGGCATTTCTGCACGCTGACAATACGATCTGTCAGAGCACCCAGCACTTCATCTACTGTACGGCCTCTGCCCTTTATTCTTTCTCTCTATCGCACTCTCTCTCTCCCTCTCTCTAGCCATTCCTATTTCCTTGTACATGTTTAAAGCTTGTCACGCAAAGCAGGTACAAGTGGAAGATGGCGCAGCCAACATGTTACACACAACCCTTCTCTTGTCCCCGTTACAGCCCCTACAACAACCACTAGCTACGGTTAGAACTTGGTTCGCGCTAATTTTACATGTGCTGCTGTAGCATTCACCGATTGGTGGCAGCACTGTGACGTATCGCACAGAGCGCGCGCTATTTCCGCTAGAGCGTAGAAGAAGAACCAGAAAACCCCGAAATGAAGGAGCAGTGCGTGAAAAATAGGCTAGAACAGTGGTTATTTCACCTATAAACGACCCGATAAGGCCCCGACATGACAAAAGACACCTAGTAGCCTAGTAGGCTAGTAGCCTAAACACTGATTTGTGAAGTAGGGGAGTAGGCTATTGAGTGCTGTGCCCTATAGTTTTCCTGTATGTTTTTACATAAATGCCAATGCTCATCACCCTTCTGGTGCTGTGAAACCCATCAGGGCATGCTTTGGAAGCGCACCCCCCAAAAAAGTGTGCGCGCTGCGTGTGCGTGCATGCCTCGTTGGTCCTGGCTTACCCGGTTCTAGGACCCACCAGACGCCACTGACGTACCTACGTGCGTAGTTGCTCTCCCTATCTGCGTGTGTGTATGAGGTGTGCGGGGGGGTTTGGGGGCATTGGGAGTAATAACAATGTCGGAGAAGACCCTGTGCAAGACCCCACGGTAGGCTACTGCATTATAGACAGACAGTCCTCATTACAATAGGAGTAGGACACTTCAAGTCCTATAGTAATTCATTTTTGTATGGGATGTGATGCACCAGTCACTCTACGCCTACATGTGGTTTATTTTCGGTGATTAGACTGACTGTTGACTGGCACAGCTTTAGGTGGTGATGGAGGAATGAGCTTAATGTATTGATGCTTTTTTGTGTGTGGCTGTAAGCCAGCTGGCAGGGAGTTTACCTATGCTAATTCATGTGAGCGGCCACAAGCTTTGAACTTGAGAAACCATGAGATTCGCCATTAAGAGAAGGCAGGTGCAAACTCTTCCAGCGGTTTACGAACACGTTTATCTACAATGCATAACATGAGTCCACCAGTGTTAACATGAAAGCAGTCTCTGTGGAACAGTAGAAAGATGCTCGCTAGTCGAGTCCTGCTGAGGTGCATGGGAAAATAGGTTAGAGGAAATCAATAGATCCCTGTGTTTTTCTTAGTGCCAACACACTTCACAAGTGGGACATCTGGACTGCAGGAACGAGCGGACACACGGAGACAGCAGAGAGCGTGCGGTAATTGGATTTTGTGTGTTTGTATGTGTGTGTGTGCGTGTGTGTGTGTGTGTGTACGTGTGTGTGTGTACGTGTGTGTGTGTGTGTGTGTGTGTGTGTGTGTGTGTGTGCGTGTGTGTTTCCGCCACAGCCGTGGGTAGTCTGGGGTCGATGCGCGCGTGACAGATGACTGATCAACCTTCGGCGTCATCGGCGGCCAAAGAAAAATGTCCAAGAATAAAATGTGGAGCGGGTCCCTGGGAGAGGGCTCCGTACAGTAAGTGGAGCAGGGGTCCACGCATGGCGTGTGCCGTGACACCCAACACTGAGTGACAAATCTGCTGCAGACAGTGGCAACATGTGACTAAAACGGGCCGAATTCAATTTTGGTTACATAACTCGTAGCCCAAATAAAGTGTGAATATCTCTATTCGTTGTTTATGTCCCACTCTCTGCCGGAGAGAAACTTTCCATCTTCAGTCCAATTCAAACCTTTATTTAGCCGGGGGAAGCCCATCACAATGGTGCCCTGGCTGCAACAATCAGTGAACAGTTACAGTGAACAAGCAATACAATCAAATCAACCTGGTTGGGAGCACTCCAAAGCTCAAGAGTGACACAGAACACAGTAGGAGCCTCTAGCCAAATACATAGCCACGAATAAGGCCCAGGCTCATCTCACTATACAAGCGACGGACCAACGGTTACAGTACCCAGATGCAAATATATTTTCAGTTAATTTGCATATGGTAATGAGCGAGGTGATTAAAAAGGGAAATGAGGGGTGAACGGTAACCAGACGAATCCAGCGGAGGAACTGAGCGCGTGCAGAGGGAGAAGAGAGAACGTGTTCTGTTCTCCCCCCGGAGACGCCGGTACAAGCCTCTTTTGTGTTGTGTCCGAAATAGAGCGATTGCACGTTCTCTTAGGTTTCTGCAATGTTTTTGTGTGTGCGTGCATGTGTGTGTATACGTGTGTGTGTACGTGTGCGTGCGTGTATGTGTGTTCTTGTTTCACACCTCAGAATATAAATATCAGACGTTTCCTCCACTGAGATTCACTGCTCAAGAAAGATAGCGTGGCGCAGTCATGTCATCCTTCTAAGACAACTATTAAGTTGAATTAGGGTCACTGATTGAAAGGTTTCAGGCTGTGTATTTTTGTGTTGGATACTGTTACACACTCACTCACCCGTCCACGTCACACTAGGTAAGAACATCAAATTCAAAGGTGGCACTTCTCTTACATAATCATGCATTTGACAAACATGTAAAGCTGTCCAATGTCATGAAATAACCCTTGAAGAAAAGTGAAGAAGGGTCCGCTCTTGGGAAACAGCTCAAGATTTCATTTCTTTGGATAAGAGATACAAGGGCCGAAAATAGAACTCCCTCAAAATTTGATGCATTCAAACCTTAAACCAATTTAAAAGTGGGTTCACAAAGATATAATGATGTAAACTATTAGACAAGAAATTCTAGAGGGCGTGTTCCTTATTTCTGTCGATAAAAGGATTCTATTATCTCTTTCCTTCTGCTAATAAAGGCCGGTGCTCCTTTTATGCTGAGCTGCCGTCACAATCTTATTTTGCAAA
Source organism: Borostomias antarcticus (assembly GCF_949987555.1). Taxonomy (NCBI): domain Eukaryota; kingdom Metazoa; phylum Chordata; class Actinopteri; order Stomiiformes; family Stomiidae; genus Borostomias; species Borostomias antarcticus. Next base: position 13,115,054 of record NC_140246.1, read on the forward strand.
TGGAACACTTTCAGTCAGGCTGAATTATGCACTTAGCCGAACTTTATTTCATTGTGCAGGGCCCGTGGGTAGAGATTGCGGTGCAATCAGCAACATCTTTTGTCAAGCAATCAGCAACATCTTTTGCCATGTCACAAATGGGAATGTGAATTAACAGAAATAAATTATTTCCAGTTTATGTGCTGCCACAGTTTAATGCCCATTGTGATATAATGTTGGTGTACAGTATCCTCCAGTAGGCTACCTCTCCAATAACTTATTCAGCTTACTCATTCTCAGATGCTATCTACCAGACACAGCAGTCAGTGACACAGCTAAAAGAAATGCATTCGTTATTCATTCATTCCCTGCAAAGCCTCCAAGAGATATCATTTCCCAATACGATGCCGCGGAGGGAACGTTTTATCTTAAAAAACGGAATCAACGATGAATCACTGAGAAAATGAAGCAATGGATTCACACAGGGCCCTCATTCTTTGCTGGGAGTTTATGGTCTAACTCGAGGGCTATGCTTTGCCTGGGCAAATAAAATGAAT
>NC_140246.1:13120589-13123089 GCF_949987555.1 Borostomias antarcticus
AGTGTATGTTACGTGTGTGTGTGTGCATGTGTGTGAACGTGTCTGTTGTTGTGTGCACTCTTGGGATCTGGAACATCTATGAACATTGCCCGTGCCCCTTTACCACAACAACAACAACAACAACAACACACACATACACACACACCTTAAACACCCTCTACAGCGGAATCCTCAGATCGCCTGTTCAAAATTACATTCCATCCATCATGGATCTTGTAAAGACCTATTGAGATATAGTAAGTGTGGGTGCATGGGTGCGTGGGTGTGTGTGTGTGTGTGCAATCCGATATCATGGCTAAACGTAGAATAGACAAGTTGGTCCACCTTGTTAAACGAGCCTTGCTCGAACGTAGCATACGCCCATGCTTGAGTGTAGAATAAGCCCGTTTTAAACCAGGCCAGGTCCAGCCTGGCTTATGTGCTTGGCTGGCTTGTTTCTGTTCAGGACTGGTAGGATGGAAGCTAGTCATGCCACTGAAATAGCTGTGAATTGAAATGACATGAAATAATGTCTGATAAATTAAGATGGGTCTTGTCGCCTGGACACATCAGTTCCAATGCTTCCAATGCTAATCCAGCACAATAAGAGTGGGATAGCCAGTTAGCTCATGAGCTCACCGAAACTAGCAGCAGCTTCCATAACATTAATGGTAGCGATCAGTGGCTAAAGCAGTTACACTGATGAACGGCTCTTATTAAAACACTGTCTTTCTTAAAGTATCGATACTTTAAATTTGGGTATTGTACCGTTTTTTATGACAGAGTATCGCGGTACTTTCCTAGTATCGATACACCATGCAACACTACTAGCAACATAGGGCTAACACTAATCTACGGTTGTAAGCGGAATTTTGGCGGTATCCCAACCGAGTTCCACCATAAGAAAAAGGGACAGGGGAGGGCATGCCATGCAAGCGGAATTACAACGGTATCCCAACAGAGGTCCACATGAGTTTTACCATCAGAAAAGCGGCAGGGCAGGGCGTCAGCGCATGCAAATACGAGTGGAATTCCGTTCGCAGACCGCTACCGACTCGCCAGCAGAAATTCTCCAGCTGTTTAAAACGGTCCCCCTCTAGAGACCCCCCAGTAGAAACACTTCAGCGGATTGTCGCTCTGATGGAGGACTGATATCTGTGTGCTATCTGTTAAAAGGTTGGCATGAAAGGATGAACGTGTGGAGGTTTGTGGTATAGTCCCATAAAGTCATCCCCACCTTCAACAACGGTCTCCAATGCACAAGTTGGTTTTGGTGTCCTTCCTCCAGTCCCTAGTGTGGGTTGGGGTTAGAACAGGGGTTGGGGTTGGGACAGGATCTGACCTATAAGTCAGGGGTAAAGGTCAGAGTGAAAGGATGAACATGTGGAGGTTTGGGGTATAGTCCAATAAAATCATCCCCACCGGGGCGTTGAACCCCGATCTCCCAGGTGGGAATCCGATGCTTTACCGCTACTCTACTGGAGGTTGGTGGAGTGATTTTGGTGTCCTTGACATTGACCGGAGTAAAGGAGGGAGTAACAACCGGACAAACGCTATCCTAGTGTAGGTGCGCTGCCACTCACAAAAACAATGCATTTCTATGTGCCAGTTGTCCACATACGTGGAGGCACTCGGGCATCGAGCATTGAGCAATCGCCCTGCGTGCCCGCACGCCTCCAGGCGCGTGTGCCCACACAGGGGTATTGCGATATGCAGAGCACGCCCACTAAGCGCCGTCCGAGTAGCTCCACTGCGGGTCCAGTTTCGTAAATTAGCCTGATCTCTGTGTCCACGTCTATCTCCTGTGTTGATGTGGATGGTGCTTGTGTACACTGTGAATAGCTAGCTCGCTAGCTCTTTTTCTAATGCTTGCTAACGTTACATTAGCTAGCGTCAGCTAGGTAGCTAGCGTTAGCTAGCTAGTAACGTTAGCTAGCTAGTAACGTTAGCTAGCGTTAGAATAAGAGCTAGCTAACGCTAGCTAATGCGAACAGTAGCTATAAGAACAGTAGCTAACGCTAGCGAATAATAATGACAGTAAGAATGTGAGCTAGCTGGCTCGCTAGTGTTTGCTATTTGCTTGTAAAACATTGTTGTTTGCTAGTTTCGCTAGCTAGTTTTGCACTCTGTGTTGTCTCACCATGGTTATTTGAACCACCCAAACCACGCGCTCGTGAATGTATTGTCTATCACATGTTCCAATGTGAACAACCAACCAGAAAACTCTGAGAACAACCAATCAAAAACTGATTTCTGCCGCTGTTTCACGTTTTGACAAACGTGTATTCTACGTTTAAGCATGGCTAAAACGTGAAACTGAGCCGTTTCAACAAGTGCCTCTACTTGTATATTCTGTGTGTGTGTGTGTGTGTGTGTGTGTGTGTGTGTGCGTGTGCGTGCGTGTGCGTGTGCGTGTGCGTGCGTATGTGTGTGTGTGTGGGTGGATGCATCACATCTCATTGTGTTGCTGTGTGGTTTTTACTCCACAGGCGTTTCATCACTAAGCTGTGTTTAACCAGTA
>NC_140246.1:13128089-13140589 GCF_949987555.1 Borostomias antarcticus
AGTGTGTTGGGGACAGAGAGAGCATGTTGAGGACAGAGAGAGTTTGTTGGGGACAGAGAGAGCGTGTTGGGGACAGAGAGAGTGTGTTGGGGACAGAGAGAGTGTGTTGGGGACAGAGAGAGTGTGTTGGGGACAGAGAGAGTGTGTTGGGGACAGAGAGAGCGTGTTGGGGACAGAGAGAGTGTGTTGGGGACAGAGAGAGTGTGTTGGGGACAGAGAGAGTGTGTTGGGGACAGAGAGAGCATGTCGGGTGGGGGACAGAGAGAGTGTGTTGGGGACAGAAAGAGCGTGTTGGGGACAGAGAGTTTGTTGGGGACAGAGAGAGTGTGTTGGGGACAGAGAGAGTGTGTTGGGGACAGAGAGAGTGTGTTGGGGACAGAAAGAGCGTGTTGGGGACAGAGAGTTTGTTGGGGACAGAGAGAGTGTGTTGGGGACAGAGAGAGTGTGTTGGGGACAGAGAGAGTGTGTTGGGGACAGAGAGAGTGTGTTGGGGACAGAGAGAGTGTGTTGGGGACAGAGAGAGTGTGTTGGGGACAGAGAGAGCGTGTTGGGGACAGAAAGAGCGTGTTGGGGACAGAGAGAGTGTGTTGGGGACAGAGAGAGTGTGTTGGGGACAGAAAGAGCGTGTTGGGGACAGAGAGAGCGTGTTGGGGACAGAGAGAGTGTGTTGGGGACAGAGAGAGTGTGTTGGGGACAGAGAGAGTGTGTTGGGGACAGAGAGTGTGTGTTGGGGACAGAGAGAGTGTGTTGGGGACAGAGAGAGTGTGTTGGGGACAGAGAGAGCGTGTTGGGGACAGAAAGAGCGTGTTGGGGACAGAGAGAGCGTGTTGGGGACAGAAAGAGCGTGTTGGGGACAGAGAGAGCGTGTTGGGGACAGAGAGAGTGTGTTGGGGACAGAGAGAGTGTGTTGGGGACAGAGAGAGCGTGTTGGGGACAGAGAGAGTGTGTTGGGGACAGAGAGAGCGTGTTGGGGACAGAGAGAGTGTGTTGGGGACAGAGAGAGTGTGTTGGGGACAGAGAGAGTGTGTTGGGGACAGAGAGAGCGTGTTGGGGACAGAAAGAGCGTGTTGGGGACAGAGAGAGTGTGTTGAGGACAGAGAGAGCGTGTTGGGCGGGGAGAGAGAGAGTGGACAGAGAGAGAGTGGACAGAGAGAGCGGGTCAGATTGGGACAGAGAGAGCATGTCGTTCCGGACAGAAGCAGCCTGAGCAATAAGGCCTCCATTCTGAAGGAAAGGTGACAGTGCCCTAAAGCTCCTGGGGATTGTAGTCTTATTGCACGCCACAGGCTGCCGGGGGCATTGTGTTTCAGAGTGCATGGCGTGTGTGTGTCTGTGTTTGTTAGTGAGAGCATGTGTGACAGTGTATGCATTAAATGTAGTAAAAGAAGAAGCCAGGGGCAACAAGACACACAATGTATGTGTGTGTATGTGTGGAGGGGGGGGGGGGGGGGGCGGTGACAAATTGACAGAGAGGGAATGAAAGCGAAAGAGAGGTGAGTGAAGAGAGAGAATGAGAGAGGGAGTCAGACATCCAGTCAACAAGCACAATTCACTGAAGTGTCCTTGTTGGAGCTTAATCGTGCCATTAGACGTTAAATAGAACTCGACTGTGTGTCCGCTTTCAGGAAGAAAGGCCAGGGAAAATCAAACAGCGAGTCGCAAAAGAAAGACAGCCATCGGGTGGGAGTGAGTCATGGCAGCGGGCGCGGAGAACAAAACCTTGCGACCTCACGCCTACCTCAGAGGGCTAACTGGAACACGCTGGACTAGCACATATCGCATGTGTACTTTATGTCATGGTTCAATACGTCGTTTGAAGAAAACATTTATATTTATCCTCCTTATTAAACATGTATACATTTCTCATGCGTATGTGTGTATTATTTGCGCACAGGTTCAAGGCTGTGACTATTCTATGCTATCCTCAGCAAAACACAATCAAATGCGCATTAACCACAGTGGTCTTCACTTCCTGTTTGTCCTGAACTCCGGTATGTTCTACTCCTGAAGGGCTCAGATTAACAAGCATCTCTTTCAGATCCCAAAGAGACGCGGTGGACATTGGATTTCATCATGGTTCTTTGCGCAGAACCACCCACGTCTGCCTTCAATGGCTTCCTGAAGGACATTGTAACCACCGACTCCCAGACAGACCTTGGCAGTTCTCTTTCTATTCTTGGAGCCAGCAGGGTATTGCAATTAAACTGATGGGTGAAGGAATAAAGGATGGAGAGAGAGAGAGGGGGGGGGGAGGGAGGGATGAAGAACAGTTTGTTCTAGCCATTTCCTGGTGACATTTGAAGTTCTATTTACTTCACATATGTGCTTATCATCTAGATCCTTATGCAAAAAAAAACGGTGCCCCTTTTAAGTAGCCGACTTGGATTGTCCAAAGTGAACAGTGCACCGCTACACAAAGCAGGTTTGTTTGAACAAGAGCCTTGTGCCTCTGGGGAACCATCACAACATTCCTTCTATTCCGGTGACTTAAACGCAGTAACTAATTTCAGGTTAAATTGACAGAAAAAAGATAATCATATTCATTAGCTTACGAGATTAGCAAGACCTTTTCCGAAATAAAGAAATGAAATTCAATTAAATCTACTGCTCCACTTCCAGCAGAATCACGGCCACTCGAACCAGACGGACGGAGGGAGGGACAGACGAACAGCACCTCTCAGAGAAATGGCATATTTGTTTATACGCAGCTGTTGTGCAGTAGCGTCAATTTAATTTGCATAATTATGAAGCGGTGGAGATATGGTTGTCAGGGGCGACAGGCTGGCGGCAGCATTAGAGTTACCAGTCAACATGGAAGAGGGGCGCGGGACTCAATGAAAGCTGCAGTGTGTAAAAACAATGCAAGCTTGTTGACAGCGCGTTTCTGACAAAATGTCAGAAAATGTGTTTTTAATGGTGGAATCATTCATTCATTATTTTCATCAGAGTTTGTCAAATTCTGCACTGAAGCTTTAATGTTCATTCATCTCTTCAAATAAGCCAGGGAATCACATGTTCCACTGATCCTTTACCATCAACCAGAACACGCATGTATGTATGTACCCGTGCATACACAGTCACAAAGATCCAGAGGTCAAGAGTGAGACGCCATAGAAATTGAAATTGCACATCCTCCACTATCCCATCATCACCATCTATCTCAGCTTGGACGGAAGTCCATGGTTTTATGTCTGTGATGTACAGTAGTCCTGTACAGTAGTCCGGTGGGCTGGGTTCTTTTTGGTTTACACCTCATCTTGGTGTGGAGCCTGGCGAGTACACAAGGTGTGGGTGTGTAAGAGAGACAGAGAGAGATAGAGATAGACAGAGAAAGACAGACATTGCAAGTATAGTGTGTTTGTGTGTGTGTGTCTGTCTGTGTATTGGGTGACTAATAGTAAACAGGATTGTGTCTGGCAGTAGCAGGTTGGCAGAGGAGGAGAGGAGTGGGGGGGGAGGAGGAGAGGGCTGAGATTACAGGAGAGGAGAAGAGTGGGAAGAAGACGAGGAGAGAGGAGAGGGGTGAGGAGTGGGGAGGAGGGAGAAGAGAGGAGGAGAAGAGAGTGGAGGGGAGAGGAAGAGAAAGGAGGGGGGGGGGGGTACAGGATATGGTCGTCTCGTCCTTGTGCTTCGCATCGATCTCTCTCCGTTTTATTCAGCCGCTGCCAAAACTGCGGAGCCCAGTATCGACACATTAGTCCTCCCCTCCGCCTCATCAAGAAACACAACACAGCCGCCAGTAGAAATGTTCCCTGGGAAAGTGTCCTGACAAGTGTTTGCCATCAAAGCATATTGATTTGACACGCAGAGGAAATACTAATGAATGGTACCTCCGATTTATCCTTAGACTGGTAAATTATTCATCTGGGTATAATTGAGACAAAATTGAGAGAAGTCAGTTCAGGCATTTTCAGACAAAAGTTGACAATTGGTCTGTGAACCCGTGACCTGTTTTTAAAACTTCTGGATCCAAACAGCTGTGATTAACCATCAACAGAACCACCAACAACATGAGAAATGAAACTGAAGCAGGGAAGCGAAGTGGGTCTCGTGAGCCTGGGGGAAACAAATCCACTACTATGTACATATGAGGACATGCGATTAGGTGCTCGTCATTATCCAACTCATGGAAGTATGAAGCCTATAGCTATTGTTACCACTATAGGCTACTACTTGGTAAATATCTAGCAGAAGTCAAAAAGTCAAAGAATAAGGACTTTCCGTGGGGAAATTGGAAAGAACACTGGAGTCTACGCGTAGAGAGAGATGAGGAGGTGGGGCGAGTAATCAACATGGACCTGCAGTTCAATCTCTGTCCCTATCGCTAGAGTACCAATCCGGCCTCCTTCTCACTGGCTGTTGTCGCCATCACCATAGCAACTGTTCCCAAGGCGCTGCCAAGCCTGTGTGGCAGGATGGAAATTTAAAAGGGGGGAGAATAGGTCTTCTGTGCATGAGAGAGAGTGTTCCACGCTTGGTACACACAGACAATGACTGACAAACACAAACACACACACATCCCTGACACACCGCGCTCACTGTGTTATAGCTGCAGGGCCTCCTCTGGGGTCATTCTGGCTATTTCTAGTATGAGGCTCTGTGACTCTGACTTGTGCTGTAGGCTTTAGCTCAACAGCGCTACCGCTGAGGTAATTAACACGGGGTTAACAAGTCTGACTCCTCTAACGAGCCGCGACTCACACACTACCCCCGGGTTACGGCAGAAGACTCGCTTTGTTTGGAAAGAAATTGCAAATAATATAGTTTGACTTAAAGTCATTCATTGGCTTGGGAACATTGGTGTAGCAGGTATAAAGTGGTAAGATTTGGTCACTCCATCAGTTCAGTGGGTCAGTACAGTCTCCAAGAACGCGTTGTTCGAGTTCCACTGGCACGCCTGTGTCCCAGGATAGCATTAGGGTACGTAACTGTGTGTATTCAGCTATTTGGAGGGCGATCGTCTTCTCTGCATCGCCATGGCGGCTACCGCCACCGTTTAGCCAAGCGGTGCGTTGACGGCGCGGCAGACATGCTGTTCAGGTACCGGGCCGTCTGGTGTTTAAGTCACCTAGAATATAAAAACTATTACAACCAGAGCCTGCTCGTAGCCCATGACCGTCACAAGCTCATTAGGTCTACTGGACAAAACTGAGCCGGAGCATTGCGCCCCCCCCCCACCCCCCGAGTTGAACGTGCTGTGAGAGGTAATAAGACACATAGGCTACCTAGGTGAAGTGTGGCAGAGAAAATAATGAATTAGTCAGCGTAATGTCGATCATGGCCGCAATGGGGGATCACATATGGGAGTTGAAGACATTATTTCAATGTCTCATGATGTGGGGGTGGGTTTTTACACCGTGCTGAAAAGCGAGGTTTACCCTGAAAATAGACCAGATCAGCTATCAAAATGGACAGTGGAAATACATACACAAATACTGTACATAACGCATTGACCTGCGTTTCAACACAACGCGGTAGACTTCAGCTTCTGTGTGTAACAGACCTCCATCTCTCCATCTTGAATGTTCCAGCGGAGTTCCTGAAGTCCCGGACCGGACAGCTGAACGCTGATGAGATGTTGGTGTGCTCTGTGTCGGTTCACACCTGCACCGCCGCCCGCTAGCCGCCAATCAGGGTCTGGAAGCGACAGACTCGGCCTCTGACCTCATGAACTGTAATGAAATGTGGGGTCGGCCATGAGAATTTGACTAGCAGATTAGCCGGCAGAAGGGGGATAGAGGGAGCCGACCAGTTCAACCAGAGGGGAGATTGTGTGTGTGTGTGTGTGTGTGGAGCCAGGCGGGTGACAGACGTCATTAGTTCTGCTCTTTCAGATTAACATGGAGTCAATCAAATCAAGGCAAGAGGGGAGCTCTGTGTGTGTGTGTGTGTGTGTGTGTGTGTGTAAGCAAGTGCCAGACCAGCCTGTCCACAGTCACCACTAATGCCATGACATGGAGGTTCACGTCACAGTAGATTTACTGCAGCCATAATACAGTACAGGCTCTTTACACTACACAGCTGTAAGCACTGCAACCAAAAAGCATGCGCGCACGCGCACACGCACACGCACACACACACACACACACACACACAGGACAATATAGTATTTAAACATACCTCAACTCTTAGTGGCCTGACCAGTTTGGAAGTGTTGCTTGGTAGAATGTCTACTGAAACACTGTTTGTGGCCACTGGCTTAATCCTTCTCGGAAATGCAAGTTTGCCAGAGCCAGTTTCCAGGAAGTGAACATTACTAACAGGTCAGTGAATGGAGAGCAGCGCTTCGCGGGGGCAACTGCCATCCGTCTGGATCTAAGATGACACGCGCGCGCAGAGGGAGGTGGTGAGAGGCGGCGGCGCGGGTTTAAAGCAGCAGGTGCTCGCGGGGGTACGATATGAGTCGTGACTCCAGAGATGCAGCCAAGGGCCGGGGGGAGGTTACATAATAAAAAAGACGTTCTGTGGCTCCTCTTTAGGAACGGAAAAAGGTCTGTGCTACGGGTGTGGGGCGTTGGCACGGCAACACTTCTCCAGTGGCCTACAGTAGCATAGCGCGGCTCTACAAATGTCAATACATAGGAGACGATTTTCACACGTGGTCTGTCGTCACCTTTGATTAAGAACGGGGTCATGTGTGCAAACTCATTATTTGTGCGGCAGTCCTAGAGGAGAGCACCTGATAAGGGAGACAGAAGCCTTCTGTTTGCACTATGTGGGTCAGGTTGCTTGTCTGTGTGTGTGTGTGTGTGTGTGTGTGTGTGTGTGTGTGCGCGCGCGCGCGTCAACATAAACCCAACACACATACCATACAGTGTCAACACACACAGTCTGTCCGTCCACGCCAGGTCCATGTTCCCCATGTCCTTGACACACTACGGGGACAAAGCCGAGTTCGCTGAACCGTCTCCGGTGTCATGCTCGCTACCTGTCCGTTTCCCCGGCGACATTGAGTCCAGGGTCATTAACGTTCACCGCTGTCTCTGTGGGGCGCCGGAGCGAGAGAGAGGAACGGAAATAGATGTGGCGTGCGCAGCCTGCCCTGCCCTGCCTAGGCCTGTATGGACTAACGATCCGCTGTTGCATGGGGGTGGGCCCAGGGGACGCGCACATTAACGTCTCCTTGCCCGTGCCCCATTTCCTGTGAGTGTGAGAAAATGGAAGTGTAGTGTGTGAGTATATACTGTAGGTTTTGTGTGTGTGTGTGTGTGTGCGCTCAGAACTGTGAGCTTTCAGCTGGGTCATCTGCAAAATGTCCGAAAAGCATGTGTCCACTATAGTGGACTAGCTCCCCTTTCCTTTGGCCTAGATTTCAGCTTACATTTCTCTACCAGCATTCGTCATCACAGAGAGAAAGAGAAATATATAGAAAAGGAAAGAGAGAGAGAGAGACATTCTATTTGATAATGTCCTGGCTACTGTACATCACATCAAGACTGACTTAAATGTCACATTCATTCACAATTGATATCAACCAACTGAACAGGCCAGTGACTTGTGAAGGACTACACACAGAACAAAAAAAGGACCACATGCTTTTATCGGTGGTGATCAAACGAAATTGGCACAGGACAGCGTGACCTTTCTCTGGCTTTTGCAAAAGGCTGGCCCGATATCCTCAGTGTGTGTTCATCCGACTTCCTTTGTGGGGTGGCTCGTGGGCATGTGTGTGGCTGTCCGGTTTCCCTCAAGGGCTAGAGTGACCTGTGTGTGTGTGTGTGTGTGCGTCTGTCCTTCTGGCACCCGCTGCGAGATTGTGAGACCACCTAGTGTGCCTGGCGCTGGGCTCCCACTCTCAATGTGAAGGTCACACTGTAAATACAACACATTTCTCTCTCTCATCTCACCTTAACACAATTCCATATTCAGCTCTGTGCCCTTCTTGGATTGTGAACAGTCTACAGTCTGTAGGAGGTGAGAGGAGTGAAACTGATTAACAATGAATGGTATTGGGGAGCCATGGGTAACAATAGGCCTGCATGTAGACAGTTTGGCACCATATTGTCACACAGGGAGTCTGAAAACTCAGGCATTCATATGGAAGAGAGCTCCAGATAGCTTTCAGCCATGTCTGTTCAAACCTCATACATAAAAGAAACCTGTTTTTTCTTTGTCTCATTCACCAGCTAAAGCCACTTATGACCCCAAAAATGTTTGTTGTGAAATGTTGCTTTCTTTGATGTCCACATATATTCTGTCCTTTCAACGTATGCCCTCCACCAACATGTTCACACAACAGCCTAAATTGTTAGTTTCCTTTGTTCTAATTTTACAAGGACCCTTCTAATCTGATCTCTCTGTTCTCAAGGGCGTGTTCTGGGGTTCAAATCAGAGCTGAATCAATATTGATATAATTACTGTTTTCCAGCTAGCCTTTTTGCTTTCATGTGTCGAGGAGGGACTTAAAATGTAAAAATGTAGAATTGCTCCTTAAATCTGCTGACAGAAGCTCGCCCTTCATGTGTATTCTTTCTTGGAGCACAGAGAAACACAGACACATACACACACCACACACACCACTTTAAATGAGTCCAGTAAAAAGGACTGTGTTCAAATCCCTCCCCTGTATTCTGGCTGGCTGCCTGTGTTCATGGAGGGCCAAGCAGCCACTTCCTACAAGGAGTCGCTGACCTGGCCATGGGAAGGTGGCATGCACACACTCAGGTCTATACTCACAACACTTTTCTGCTGGAATAAGTGGCCATCTTCTGCTGGAATACATAGTTAGGTGCAATAAAACAAGTCAACCTTTAGGTACAATGCAACACACTCACTTCTATAAGTTTGTCTTTATTTTTAGCTTGATAACATGCCCTCAACTTCCACTTTCTCTTGTAAATGGCCCAGTGGCGACACCTCAGCCCAGCCTTCCGCTGCTAGCCCAAGCTTAGAGCTACCAAAATAAATGACATCTTATTTTGACCAAGGTCTGGAGAAATGTTGTGCAGACAGTCCCATCAAGATGATCTTTAGGGCAGTCTGAACTGGCCCTCAGGGTGTTCATCAATCAGCCAATAGCTTCCCCCACACACACCCAGGGTGAGAGTTGCTCATTACTCTTGGCATCCAGAGCACAAGACAGGAATATAGATTGGCAGTTTGTGAACCTGCAGAGGCCCTGGATTGAGGATGGGGCACAGCCACAGTAATACATTTTAAAAAGGGAGAAAGCAACCATAATCTCCCAACAGTGGATTAAGTAGTCTCGTCTCCATCTCATCCCTAATCTGAAAATGCAAGCAACTTTCATTTCAATAAGGTAGATGAAGTGGCACAGCTGCTTCCACCACTCCAGTCCATTATACAAGAACTGCCCTGGGAGTAAGAGCTTGTTTCTGGATGCGCCATAGTCCCACAGTTCCCACCCCGGTCACAATCCGTTTGATCCGCTCCTCTCCGGCAGGAAGCAGTTGTCCATCAGGACCAAAATCTCTCACCACAAAAGCAACTTCTTCCCTACTGCTACCAGCCTCATCAACAAGCCTCGTGTCCCCCTCTGACCATGTCTCTGCAGCACTGCTTTCACATGACCTGTGACCCATTTTGTATTGTAGGCTACATAGGACCTCACTGCACATACATACAGTAAACATATTGCACATATAGGCTACTGTGTGTGTGTGTAAAACATATTGCACATATAGGCTACTGTGTGTGTGTGTATGTATATATATATATATATATATATACACACACACACACACAGTAGGACCCCACTTATCCGAACCCAACGGGACCGAAGGTCGTTCGTATCTCTGAAATGTCCGGATGACTGAAACTTGTTAAAATGCACCAAATTCAATAAGTGGTACTTGTTTCATATACTCATAATAGACCAATAAATACCCTTAATTACTTGTGAAAATGCATCAAAATTGCAATCAAATACCCAACTAAACTCACCCAACTAAACTCATACAGCCTCTTATAATAGACCTACAGTAGCCTAGCCTAGAATAAAATAACCGAATTTCCACTTGAGTGCGTGCTTTGATCAAATACAGTACTTTATTCTCAAATGAGGCCTACGCTGCATCGATAGGCTACTGTATTCGCAGAACAAAATGGTATAGCCTAAAAACAACCCAACATTAAAACAATTAGAGCAAATGATAATCAATAAATAAATAAATGAAATGACAGACAAGTTGTCGTGTCTGGCTATTGTAGCCTAAAAGAAAGTCAATAAAACAACCGATGTAGGCTAACGTGGCCTAGGCTGTAGGCTATTATTTAACAAATACAGTAGGTCTAGTAGTCTAATCTACATGCTCACAACACGTCTGTATTCCTGAAGTCCATTAACTGGGAACGAAAAATGACTCGATGCTGCTTCAGGTTGCTGACGCGCTTTCTGGCTACCAAGGAATGCAGCTCTCGCGCAGCAGACTCGTTTGCGTTTTGCGCTCGACATTAGAGTAACAAATAAATGAAACGTGACAGTAGGCTACAGCCTACAGGCAACATGTAGGTCTACATACAGTTATGTTTTTATTCACAGTAGGATACAGAACTGTAATGAAAATCCCACCAGTAGCCAGATAGCAGGCAACAAAAAAAAGTTCTTCCTGCACTAGCCTACTATATATTTTGCACTGTCCTGTCTTTCCCCTGCACCCCGTCTATGAAGCATCCTGTCCCTGCACCCTGTTGTCTATCCATTAGTGTTATGCACCAACTGGCCAGAAAAAAATCTAGTAGGCCTGTGCGTGGAAACCTACCTGGCAAAATAAAATCTGATCCTGATTTACTCCGTCTCTGACAGTACAGTCGTGGCTAGAAGGGGTACCGCTACGGCCGGAGTAGAAGGATAGTTCCCATAAACGCAGATGCCCTTTAGGGTTAAGGTTAGGTTCAGGGTTTGACCGGTCTCTGCATTTCTGGGAATTAGCCTTCTATACAGGCCGTAGCTGTAGCCTACCACATCTAGCCACAACACAAACAAGTCCTGCATTCAGACATGTTGCCTAGCTGTGAAACTTGATTGGTTTGTCTGTGCCCCCTGCCTGGCCAGCACAAGTTTAATACGGTGCCCCTGAGCTTTCCTCACCGAGACATACCAGACGGTGCCTGCTGCAATCTAAAAGCAGACCAACAATAATCAACACCTCTCCTTTACCATCAACTTTCCCATTGACTTAACACGCAAACTAAGGTTTGACTCTGGTGCCACCTTGTGGCGACTGAAGTCCGGCGTATGTACGGTCACTTCCAGACGGGGAAAATGGTGACGTAGTAGTCGAACCCGTTTTCAGAGCATACGTGGGCCAAAAACAGTGAGGTTGGAGGACAATGCGAGCTGTGAAGTGAGAGTACTTCCACTATGTAGGCTGGGAATGAGGAATAGGCCGTACTCCCTCTACTGGCTGGTGATGTGACCAAAAATCTTAACCATTTTGCAGCAAGAGGCTTTAGTTATATTATCTTATTTCATTTCATCTGCCAAACAATAAGATAAATGCTACTTCCAACCATGTGAATAGGAGTGTATTTATGATTAATATTCTCAGGAATTAGAAAGCATGATCATTCAGTGTAATAAAAGGGCCGAGTGCATTCTGTAAGTGTGCCGTGTAGACATTTTTGATAATGCATTGATGCCTCCCATCCTGCCAGCACTTCTGTCATGGCGATAATGCTGTGCTCCCCCACTACTTGGTTGGCCATATCAGACTAGTGCTCAACATAGTGGTGCTTTGCCCCAGTGAAGCTTGTAACTTAGTCAAAACCACTGGTACTCTTTTACAATACCACTCACTCCCGGCACACTATAAAATCAACTAAACACACAGCTTAGCTGGTAAGTATGCACTTGCCCGGCACACTAAAGGTGATATACAACTATACATATACCAAAGAGAGACATACCAATGTTTCATTTGATTAACGTAAACATTTATTTAGACTAGCAAAACAAGCTTCCTCAATCTCTACACACATCCACAATCATTTACTAAACATGTAATTGTTTAAACTGCAAGACGATACATTTCAATAACAAGATTAGGTTTACACTCGGTCCTCAAGTGAATGTAATCATTGGGTTACCCATGTTGGAAAACAGAACCACGTCACTGCGGCCAGGTGCCTTGGAGACTCACTGCCTTGTTTGCCTGCTCCTGTGCGTCTGACAACAGCCCAGCTGAATGCCTTCAAGGAGGGAGTGACCTGGAAAGGGCTCAGACAAGAGACTGGCGCAGGCGGCAGCTCTGAAACCACAACTTAAGATGCCCATTTTTCAGTTCAGAGGCAAGTGCATTCCCTGGTACGTTCACTGCATTTCCTGCAAAGTTGCATGCAATCAAAACAGGGTGAAAAGGCACATTCTCACAAGGCTACAGGGGTCAGTGCTACCTGGTACCTGCCACGTTTACCTGCTGGCGAAACGGGGTTACCTGGTATACCTAAACCGGCGGCCAGGGCAGAGACGAGAAGTGATCGGTCTCCACTGGACGCGACGCTGCGAGAGGAAGCGCCCCCATGTGGCGGGCAGCGTCCGG